>NC_058131.1:397171325-397292235 GCF_016433145.1 Gracilinanus agilis | reverse complement strand
TATATATATATATATATATATATATATATATATGTAAATAACAAAGCCTGTTATCTTAGTGTCAGAATTGAAGCAGAGAGATTTGCAATGAAGTATTGGAGGAAGGTAGAGAGTATATAGTAAGGGGAGAAAGGACTTGGGAATCTTCTGCTTAGTCTGGAATTTGCACACACCCCTTTGTCCACAAGAGGTTCTGAGCCTTCCTCATAATACAAGATTGTACTAATCCCTAAATAAAAAGCTATGAGCTGTTGAAATTAAATTTTCTGTCATTAAAGAGCATTTCTAAAATTATGCTTTAAATTTTCTCTTTTAGGGATTCCAAATAGCCTCACCCAGAATATTATACTTTAGATAGCTATTTACCTTATCTAATGTATAATAGGTTGTGTCCTGCCCATATGCATGTATAAAATTATGTATCAAATAACTTTTGAAGCCTGGCATTCCAACCAAGTGTTTAATACTTTAGGGAGGCACTGGTATAGTATAGAGTATATAGTATAGTATAGTATAGAGAACATTGATTCTGGAGCCAAAAAACCTGGATTCAAATTCTGCTTGTGATATTTACTGACTAACATTGCATATGTCATCTTATTTCTATGAACCTTACTTCTTTCATGTATAAATGGGGGATGGTTTGGAGCAAATGATTTCCAATGTGTAAGTATATAATGCTATGATTCACTAGGTTTTCACTGCTTTTGTCAGACCTGGCTGATGGGGTCCGACCAGAGGCAAATGAGGCAGAGAGATCGAATAACATATAAAGGCTTTATTGGAGGAAAAGAGGGAGCAGAGGGGGATGGGAGGCTGATGGCAGTGGAGTGGGGCAGGGAGGAAGAAGGGAGAGCAAGGGGGGAACTCGCAATCTGGAGAAAGCTAGGGGTCTCCACCTGGGTGGAGAAGAGGGCAGTCTTTATAGGGTGGTCTGCGATAAGGTAATCTGGATTATCTCTATTGGGCAAAGTTGAGGTACTTATGTCGAGATGATTGGATAGCCCTAAAGAGCTTGGCTTTGGAGGTGGGGGCTTTTGGTTTCCAGGCTTGTATAGTTCTTAGTATGGTACAGAGAGTTTAAGTCCAGAACATCAATCCATCATGGATTTGTCAAGTCACAGTATAGGAAGTAATGGTGCCCTATGAAGTAAGAACTACTTACTTTGTTCTGGAGTTCTAGCAGGTGCAGGGGAAGGGCAGGCTAACAGGGAAAAGGGGGAAAGGGGGCTTTGGTCCTAGGATCTATCATTACATTCTGGTCTTTTGATTTATTTAAAAAGAAAAAAATTGGAGTGGGATAGGGCAGGGGGAGGAAGGGAGAGGGGCAATGAGTACAAGGGGAGAAATGGATGATGATCTTGCTCATTAAACTGCTTCCTCCTGAAGAAGGGGCAATGTGTCATTTGGTCTCTCATGGTCCCATCTGCATCCCTTAGTCTGGACTGGTGTTGGTGGTTTCTAGAAAAATCTTATTAGGAGAATATTTTGAGGGAGGAACAGGGGTATTAGAACAGGGATATGAAGAAGAGTGATAGAGAGAACAGGAAAGGAGATGAGATCAGAAGAAAGGAAAAGAGTGAATACCATTTAGGTTTCTCCACTTTAAGTTCAATGATTAGAATTTGAGGTGGGGTAAGAATGTGGCTTTGCACACTGTTAGCTTCAGAATATAAAATTGGCCAGGGAGAAATATACACAGAAACTGAAAGTTTTCTAAGTTATTTGAGATAGCTGAATTTGTCTTTTTAACCGATGAAAATACAGCCTTAATTCCAATTCCAGTATATAACCAAACTAATTCAGGACATGATATTTTTTCCTCACAAAAATGTTTTATCAGTCAAATATAATCAGATTATTTGACTTTATTCTCTATTTAATGTTATCTTCCTACACAAGGACAGTCTATATACAGACCATAAAATGGACTGTGGCAGAAATCAGTTAATATTGTTAGCCACGGGCAACCTTTTGAATGAATACAGATCCCTTCCACCATATTGATTGTGTTGCAATCAGTATTGATTACTTGTCACTGCCATAGCAACTTGCACAAACCATTTTAGCTGGTCTATCAGCAGTTTTCTAACCAAGGATACATTTAACCAGAGCCAGAAATATATGCATAAATACACACATACTCACATATACACACACAGCAGAACTGATTGCAATATTTATGCCATGAATTTGGCTATTTATCATAGATAATTTTAGACATTAAAGGTACCTTTGATGAAGTATTTTTTTCACCCCAATTCATATGACATGACAGATATGTGTTTGTTTCTTTAATGCCAAGGAGTAAAAACAAAATCAATCAATTAGCATATAAAAACTCATTTATTAGAAGATACTATGAGTTTCTTTTAATTATATTTTCTGAGCTTTAGGAAAATTCAGTTTTCAAGTCATTTGTTAACTAAAGTTTTGATTTAAACATTTAAAAATTTTTTTTGCCTACTTCCAATGTTGAAGGCTTAGCCATACTAATAGCACTTATAAATATATAACTAGTATTTTTATAGTTTTAAGATTTGAAAAACACTTTATAAATATAATTTCATTTTATCCTCATAACTACCCTGGAAGATAGGTTCTTTGATTATCAGTGATGAGGAAACTAAGGTAGATAGCCATTAAGTGACTTGTCTAAAATCATATAGCCAGTAAGTATTTGAGGTTATATTATAACTAAGGTCTTTCTGACTCCAATTACAGCACTCTATATACTGTGCCACCTAGTTCAGTGTTCATTAATGCATACTACTACTACTACTAATAATAATGCTACCCATCTATGTATGCCTTTACAATTTCATTTGATTCACACAACAAAACTATGAAGGTTATGTTATTGTTACATCCCCATTTAACCTATGAGGAAATAGACTGAGATAGCTGTGAAAGGGAATTCTTTATTTTCTTTGTCTACTTTGAGTTAACATTTAGTGTAACAATTAAAAAGCCAGTAACCAATGTTTTATAGATGGGAGATAGAGAAAGTCTACGTGGTGAGTCTCTCTCCTAGCATACCCCTGGGGCTGAATATACACTGGGATACTTTAAGGGGGTGTCACCCTGAAACTGGGTGACCTGGATGGTCGTGCCCACAGGAGTCAGGGCAAGGTTTCCCAATAAGAGGAGGTATGGGGTACATCAATCCAATCCTGAATAAGGATGAGTTTCACACAAACCTCCCTCCAATTAGTTAAACTCACAATGGGTGGTCTGGCTTTAAAATGGAAGCAGCCAGACCAAGCTGTGGTTCCTTTCTCCCTTGTTGTCTCTCAGGCACACTAGAACACTATCTGACTGTTGAATGGCTTTTTATTTTTTGCAAATCAGGGATTGGGGAAAAGAGTGAAGGGCAGAAGGATTTTGGGGTGCTCTCTTTGCTATTCCTATGGGGTCTGTCACTTAGGTGGGAACCTAAGCTTCTCCCCTCACCCCTTCTCCTTCTATTTCTATATCTATTTTTCTGTTTCTATCCTTTTCTGTAATTGTAAGTTTTGTCTGAAAGGGGTCTCTCAGCTAGGTTGGGAAAGGGTGAAGGAGAGTAAGAGATTGCTTCCAAAATGCAGACCAAACTTAGCTGACTCAATGGTTGAAGTCTAGATGGGTAAGACTTTTTAAAGCAAGCATAAGATTTTGCATTCATCCCTATTAAAGTTCATATCAGTGGATTCAGCTGAATGTTCAAAAATGCCAACATCTTTTAGGGCAGTGATGGGCAAACTATTCCTCATGGGCCAGATCCAGGCTATAGTTTGCCCATCACTGCCTTGAGCAATTCCCTAATCACTACATCTGGATGTGGGGGCATAATGATTAGGGAATTGCTTAAGGCAGCAATGGGCAAACTATGGCCTGGATCTGGCCCACAGGGAATGGTTTGCCCATCATAGTTTTAGGGAATTAAGTAACTTATAAAATTCCTCCCTTCTCAAAGAGTGTGAACCTATGATACTATGTTCCATATTCTCCCTGCCCATGTCTTCTCTAAGGTACCTCCAAGAAAGAAAGAATAGAGATTTGAGTTGAGATACATATATCTAGTCTCAATGAAAAGCTCATCTGGGTAAAAAGATAAATAGGACAAAATAATAGAGGATGGGTCTGGCTAGTTTATATTCAATACTGGAACAAAATGGGATGCTAAATCTTGCCCTCTGGTCTTAGAATCAATATTGTATACTGGTTGCAAGACAAGAGCAGCAAGGGCTAAACATTGGGAGTTAAGTGACTTGCCCAGGTCACCCAGCTAGGAAGTATCTGAAGCCAGACTTGATCCCAAGATCTGTCAACTCTATGCCTGGCTCTTGATCCACTGAGCTACCTAGCTACCCCCTCAATACAGTTAATGAATAAGTTGGTCTAACCTTTATGGGAGCAGAAGGATAAGGATTACAATTTTGCTCCTTCCACATATAGGAGACTAATTGATCAATCACAAGTAATTGCCAAATACTGTGCTGAGCACTGGGGATTACCTCTATCTCTGACACAATCTCTGCCCTCACAAAGTTTGCATTCTACTGTATATGTACTAACATGTACATTTGAAAGCAAATAAAAGATATCAGCAAAAAAACAAGGAATACTTCTGAGTAGAGAGGGGTGAGAGGCACTAACACCTAGAACAGTGATGGGCAACCTTTTGAGCTTGGTGTGTCAAAATTCACCAAAACATCTGAGCATAAGGTGGTGTGTCACTTTGAGAAAAAAAACATAATTTTGCAATATTTATAGTTTAAATAACAAAAATGTGTAATCATAATATAAAACTTCATTTAATAAACCAAAAACTAATTATTTAACTTACCTGCTAAGTGACTTCTTTTTCATCTGTCAGTTGGTTTCTTTTGTTAGTCTTGATATTATTTAACTTGTGTGGGGTGCCCTGAATTAAGATAAGTGAGGGGGAGGGGGAATTCTTTAACTAACCTGCCTATTAGTGACTTTTTTGTTGCTGAATTTCATTGGCTAATGAAAATTCATTTAGCTGCTAAATCTTCAACTGAAGGTTGGTATTTTGTGCACTTCAAGCCCAAGCAAGCGCTACTAACTTCATCTGTCAATCTGTTTCTTTTGCTGTTTTTGATATTATTTAACACTGAGAATAAGGTGTCACAAAAGTAAGTAGAGGGAAAAATTGTGAGTAAAGCCATTGCTATATTTTTTCAGGGTACTAAAAGTGTCTGGTAATCGGTTCCAGGCACTTCAAATTTCCTTATTGTAGTGGCACTCCTTTTGATTCTCCAAGTGGTACCTTTCCAGGTTCTCAAGCTTTGACCTCAAGTTGACAAACACCTGAGCCCAGTTGCTATCTTGAAATTCTGCAGATTGCATCTGGAAAACATCAATTTGCATCCATTGGAAACCATTTAATTTCAAACTACTGTAGGCTACTACATCAGGATACTTAATTATTTTCATGGTCTGTTCTAGGATTCTCAATTAATTAAATCTATCACTGAACTGATCAAGTAACAAGTCTAAAACATGCTGGTACTTTATATGCAAGTGTTCCATTTCATTTTGCACAGTTGCACTGGCCTTCTCAAAATATTTTCTTACTCGAGGAAAATACTTATAATTTTTAGTCTCTATATCTCACTTGAAAATTTTAAGTTTACTTTCAAAAGCTTTTATATATCCAAATATAGTGACAATACTTTTGCCAAAACCTTGTAACTTTAAATTCAGTTCATTAATATGAACAGAGAGATCTGTAAAAAATATCAAGGTATTGACCCACTTATCATCACTGAGCTGAGGAAAGTTTCCCAGATCCTTATCCTCAAGAAATACCTTAATTTCTTCAAAGCATTCCATAAAGCACTGAAGAACTTTGCTTCAGCTCAGCCATCTTACATTATTGTACATCAGCAGTCCATTATAGGTGGAATCAACCTCCAGTAAAAGTGCAGAAAATTCTCACTTGTGAAGGGGATGAGCAGCTACTAAATTAACTATTTTTGTAACAACTGATATTAAATCATTTAAGTCAGTGAATCCTGCCTTGGCACATAAAGCCTCCTGATACAATGAAAAGGCACAATCGGATGTCCAATAGCTTCCGGAAACAATTTGACAAATCCAACTTTTTTCCCCCACCATATTTGGCGCCCCATCTGTGTAGCATCCATGTTTCTGAGAGGGGTTCAAGCTGTATCACAGAATTCCATAGTGCCCCCCAGAACTCCAAGGGAGGGGATAGTTAAGGGCAGTTGGAGTCCTGGTATAAAAGCCAGGTCACCCCTTTTGCAAGGGTCTTGACTATTGGCTCTTGGCACACACACTAGGTGTAGCTTCTGGGGCTGGGGCATTCATTCTCTGACAGCCAAGGGCTGCTTTACTTTGATAGCTAACCTCAAAGATAGACCTTCAAGCAAGATCACTGTCTATCTTCAGTTAGTTATTTAGGTTTTAGAAGGAAGATTATTTAGTGCAGTGGTTCCCAAACTTTTTGGCCTACCACCCCCTTTCCAGAAAAAAAATATTACTTAGCCCCCTGGAAATTAATTTTTTTTAAATTTTAATAGCAATTAATAGGAAAGATAAATGCACCTGTGGCCATCACCACCTCCTGGATCACTGCAGCACCCACCAGTGGGCAGTAGTGCCCACTTTGGGAATCACTGATTTAGGGGCTTAGATAGGAGTTCAATCATTCAATATATATCGCCCCCTCCCCTGGGGAATGTGTTGCTAGTCTGTATTTAGCAAGTTTCAGTTAATTTACCTTCCCTCCTCTTTCCTCAGACCCAGTTCCCTTCTCCTGTTCCCTGAAATCATTAAATTCATTTAGTTTGTGAAAGATAGAGCTTGTATCCAGTTAACTTGGGTTCATACTTACTATCTTTCTTTCATCAAGCTAAGTATTTCATCCAAGTTGGGGCTGAAGCTGCCTCAGTCCTAGGGCCTGTGGTCTGATTCTGAGGAAGACTCTGGCTCATACATTCCTATCCTGTGAGAGAATAATTTAGACAAAGAAAGTTATCATCACAAGAGGTTTAGTCCCTATCCATTTACCATCTGTTATATTAAAAGGAGTTACTACTATCTATTAGATGTATATGTAGATGGAGTACAGAGAGAGGATAGGATGACACTTCTCTCTCCTGTAACAGTTGCCCAGGCAGGAATCCTTTAGGTCAATGTATGTTATCCGTTCAGGACCCACCTGGGGTTAATTAATATTATTTATTGGGCTCTTCAGCTTGGTAACTTTGGTAATCTGACTGCGTGACTCCAGTCCCAATTAAACTTTGAATAATCAATTCAGGAAGGTACTTTAAAACTTTGAATATATTTGGCACAGAAGGATAATGGTATGGGAGATATTGGGAGACCCTACTTTAAATTGATAATAATGAATCTCTAACTGCAGGCAAATGAAGGAATCAAGATGACAGCTTCTCTCTGGTACAGCCTGGCCAGGGCTACACCAGAGCAGGCAAACTGCTGTGTAATATTCAGCTTCTTCTTCAGTAGATCTTAAGACTAATCAGTTGAGATATTCACCCTTTATCCACCCTCTTCTTCTTCTCCTGCCCGCTTCCCGGATCCCTCGTGGGCCCTGGGAAGCCTAGATGACTAAGATGACTTACTTCCTAATATATAGGGGCACTAGAATCAGAGATGGTGGTCTGATACGGGTTGATGACGATACAGGAAACACAGGAGGAGTTTGCAGGGTTGAGTTCTGCTTGTGACAGGCAAAATTCCAATATGGAGGCAGAAGAAACCCAAGTGGAGAGAAGGAAAAGAGGAAAGGAGACAGTTGTGTTTATTAGTACCAAAAAGTTCTATTCCAGCAAAATACAGCGTGCTTGTACAAGACTCTTAGGTGCTATGTCTAGAAAGAAAGATTGGAATCAGAAACTGAGAAGCAACTTTGACTGATAGTCCAAGTAGCCATGTCATCAATAGATTTTCAATTTTTACATATTCTATTAATTTTAAAAGATTAATATGGGCCACAATTCTTATAATTCAGGCATCAAAGGGTGGTCATCAATATCAAACTTCAAAGGAAAGCAGATAAAATTTCCTCAGTATTAAGTACCTCCCCCCACTATTGTCTTGGTTTTCTTTTAAGTAGCCTTAACTCTTTTTCACATTCTTTTTTGCAAAGAAATATAAACCATATCCCATCACAGGATACAAGCACACCCAGTTTGAATTAGCAGTTTGGTTTGCTACAAGAGATTTCCTGATATATATGGATTGTCACAACTGTCTCAGCTACTTGGTCATCTTTGTCAGCTATGAGATCAGAATAGAAAGAGAGAGATTAAGGTAGTGGGCTGGGATTCATAAGACTATATGCATTTCCCCACTTACTAACTGTATGATCTTTAGTAAAACACAGCTTTGCCAAGTTATAGTTGCCTAATCCATGAATCTTATCCAGGTCAATCCAAATCAATTCAATTCAAATGAAGAATTATTTATTAAATATTTACTATAGCCTGGGTATTGAACATACAAAAATAAAAAGAAGCAGTCTCTATCCTCAAGAAATTTATATCTTATTGAAGGGAAAGATCCTGTATTTAGCGTTTTGTAAAAGGAGATCTATGAATCTTTTTTGAAAACATGATTACTGTAATTTAATATAATTATTTTCCATTGTAATGCTATTTAGTTTATTTTATGTATTTTCAGAAGCATTATTCTGAGAAGGTGTCCATAGGCTTCCTCACAAGACCAAAAAGGTCCATGATACAAAAATTGTTACGAACCCTTGATATATTCATGTAAATAAATTTTAAAAACGCACAGGTAATTTCTAAGAAGATGGAAGAAAGCTCAGGTCTATTATGAAGGTCAGTGTGTAAATAAGAGAATTGGTGTTCCTGGGGACATAGTGAAAGGACTGAGAAGTAGTGGAAAAAGGAAAGTAAAGGAATGAAGCTGATGTGGAGGGACAAAAAATAGGGAGCAGTGGTTAATGAAAGAGTTTGAAATGAGGCTATACCATCTATACTACCCACCTCATTGAGTTATTATGATGATTAGATGAGATAAATGGGTACAAAAGTATTTCTTATATTGCAAAACACCATACAAATTTAAAGTACTATAATTATTAATAAGAAGGGGTGAAAACAGAGCCAAGAAGAAAAATCAGAAAAAATGACAAGACTAAGATATTTAAAAAAAATGAAATTCCATTGAAATCTGATAAGTACATAGATGCAAACGAGATCAGATGAAGATAGTGAATGATTTAAATTTGATTATTATTTTGTTAAAATGTATATTTATATTCATTTTTAGTAAATCTTAACTAATGAGAGATTTATGGTTTTATGTTTTATTTTGTTCTTACTGAGATGGTTATTAAGATTTTAACAAACACTGGGAAAAAAAAAGCAATGATCTTTGCTAAAGTGAGTTTATTGTGTTCAGTTGGTTTCCTGGACAAGTGGAGAAATGGCATTTGACTGGATGTTGTTTCTTTCTCTAGGGTCATCCTGAAAAGGAATGATATTGATGTTTGATCACTCTGCAAAATGATTTATCACATAGTAGAAAGTTTAATCTGACATCCCCAGCTGTCACTCAGCAACCTTGGGAACGGTATACACTGTAAGTCACCTCATCAGGGGAAAAAACCTTGAGTACTGAATTATATTTGTCTTTGTCATTTGACCTAAGCAATAGTGTCACATTCTTCTTGTGTTCTGAGAAAAAGGGTAAAATCTCTACCTATCACTGGGAATAGGGTGAATGATCTATTCATTCTGCAGAAACAAATCTGTGGTATGGTAGAGCACTAGACATTTTACTCAGCATGTAAAGAGAAGATGAAAGGGTTATGTTGGCTCTTCTTGACTTCTCAGCAGGGAGCACAGATACCATGCATGTGTCAGGCATTGCCATGGGGTCATGGCGTATGTGTATGAATAGAGTATGGGAAAAGAAGGGAGGCAATTATACCATTTTATGTCATCTTGTGCCCTGGGAGGCACAGTCAGCAAAATGTCCTTGGAGACAGCAAGGGAGATAGCTGCAACCATTTATAGTAAAATATTTTTATGAGGTACATATGCTACCCTTTCCAGAAACTTTGGACTGGATATTGCTCAAGTGATTTAAATTCACTAAAAGATCATTCTGCTCTGTTATTCTCAGACTAATGAGCTGAACATGAATAGCAGAGCATGGGGAAGGGGAGGAATGGGGGGGGGGAAGCACATTTAAATCTCCATCTCCCTACGTTTTTGCTCTCATTCTTAAGCTAAAAAGTGACAATTTTCATTATATCATAGTATGCCATCATAGCTCCCCCTATAATGGTTGCACAGGTTCATTCCAAGAGTGAAATTCAAGGGTGGAAAAGCAATTCCTACTTGGAAAGTTTCATAATTATCTTTAAAACAATCACTTTTCTCTATTATAAAAGACTTTAGAAAAATAAAAATTAACATGATGTTAAGCTGGAATATTAATAGGAGATAGAGGAACAATCTGTCTCTGCATAATAATCTGAGACCATATGGTAGGACATTGAAAGTAAAGACAAGATTCAAGGTGGTAGTTGCCCCTTTCCAATTAGGCTGGAGAATAACACACAGCATTGACTGCTTCAAGAGACTCCTGGTTCTTCTGATGGCTCACCATTCTGTAAATCCACATAGATCAATAAGGAAGGATTAATAGGCGTGTAAAGTATTCAGGACCTCTGCTTGGCCGTTTATGAACGTCCATGGTTAAATCTATTTTTCCCTCATAGGACTTTATTTTTGCTCTTCTTGTGCACTTTTGTTGTGGGCCAAGTTCTTGATAGACTTGGAGAGGTGTGAGTTAAATCTTCTAATGCTCCCATAACCCCAGCACAAGATTATAGTAACAAGGAATTTCTAGTATGGAATTGAGGGAATTTGGGCTAACTTTTTACTCCATATGAATTACCTCGAGTCTTTTCCTTTGGGAAACAAGGATATAAAAGAGTTTTCAGAATTTGAAGCAATGGAGCTCATGCGAGCCCAGGGAACATCCTAATCAATTGCTTTTTAACTTTATTACCAGTGGTTCTTATTCCATTTTTACCTTACTGAACTGCTTCTACCTGCGGGTATTATGTAATATGATTTTAGGAAAATGGTTATCTGTTTGTACTCTCAGTCTCTAGGTTATCCATGGGAAGAGAGGAGGAATAGTAACCTTCATGCTCTATTTTGAATCATATTCATTCATGTCTTCTGAAAACATCTAATTCCATTCTTTGTCTGATCATGGAATGGTGACTGAATTCTTAAGGGAATGTCAGAAAAGTGCATAAAATTTGTAGGTTCTATTAAGTTTGGAAAGATTTATGAGTATAAATTATGATATTATTACATGAGGTCTAGCTAGCTGAGTGAGGATAAACTCATTACCAGAAGGGTGACCACGAAAGAATAACTATATGGGTTCAAATTGTGCATGAAGGTCTTGAAAGATTGTGATCTGAAGATCATATCATTCATATCAATCGAATCACAAATCTTTAGAAAATTTTAAAACACTGAAGTATATTTTTTGTGTCTTCTCTCTGATAATGTATTGTAAATAGCCATTGAGTGCTGAATCTGAAGTGAGGATAACTCAGTTCAAAACCAGCTTCAGCTACATGCTAGATGTTTTATCTGTCTCAGTTTCCTCATCTATAAAATGGAGATAATCTATCAACTACCTCCCATGAATATTGTGAGGACTAAATAAAGTATTTGTTACATGCTTTACAAATAGTTCCCTCTCCTATAAAAATCCAGTGCATACATGTATGCCTTTTAGAACTTTTCAAAAGCAGTGTCAGTAGAAAATTCCTATAAGACTTATTCAGAGCAAAGTTAAAGAGAAATTCTTCGAGAAGTGTGAATTGATTATATATCATACTCAGAAGAAGTACAATAGTTTCTTATCCATAACAAAGGACAATGTATTAATTATTATTTATTATCATTACATAATTAATTTTTTTATCTCTTCAACTAGTGGACAAACTAGTGGACAAAAGAAGCATGTCTTTTTTTTTTCTATCTTTTTACTACCCCAAAGAGAAAATAAGGAAAAATGCTTGCACAAAAAATATTTATAGCCATACTCTTTGTGGTGGCAAAAAATTGGAAAATGAGGGTGTGTCCATCGATTGGGGAATGACTGAACAAATTGTGGTATATAATGGTGATGGAATACTATTGTGCTGAAAGGAACGATGAACTAGAGGAATTCCATGTGAACTGGAAAGACCTCAGGAATTGATTCTGCGCAAAATGAGCAGAATTGGGAGAACATTATATACAGAAACTGATCTATTGTGGCACAATCAAATATAATGGACTTCTCTACTACTAGCAATATGATGATCTAGGACAATCCAGAGGGATGTAGAAAGAACACTATCCACATTCAGAGAAAGAACTGTGGGAGCAGAAACGCAGACAAAAAACATATGATTGATCACATGGTTTCATGGGGATATATTTGGGGGTGTTGACTTTAAATGATCACTCTATTGCAAATATTAATAATATAGAAATAGGTTTTAAACAATGAAACAGGTGGAATTGTCAGCTCCAGGAGGTGGGAGGAAAGAGGGGAGGAAAAGAACATGAATCATGAAACCATGGAAAAATATTCTAAATAAATGAATTTTTTTTTAAAAAAGAAAGATCTTTTTTTAGTATGGAAATGTTTAAAATTTTTATAATTATGAAGGAAACAAGTACCCTATGAAATAAGTTACAAAGAGATAAAATATTTTTGTACATATACATTGTTTTTCTTCAATTTCTTTTGGATACAGATCCAGTAATAGTATTATTGGGTCAAACATATACACAGTTTTATAGCACTTGGGGCTTAATTCAAATTGTTCTCCAGAATGTCTGGACCATATCCCTAATCCGCCAGTAGTTTATTACTGTGCTTATTTTTCTCTTATCCATTGCATTTTTCAATTCTGATAGATGTGAGGTGG
Source organism: Gracilinanus agilis (assembly GCF_016433145.1). Taxonomy (NCBI): domain Eukaryota; kingdom Metazoa; phylum Chordata; class Mammalia; order Didelphimorphia; family Didelphidae; genus Gracilinanus; species Gracilinanus agilis. The sequence goes on along the minus strand of NC_058131.1, from coordinate 397,279,253 downwards.
TATTTCAGAGTTGCTTTAATTTTCATTTCTCTAATCAGTAATTATTTAGATAATTTTTATATGACTAAATATTGTATTGATTTCTTTTTCTGAAAACTATATACTTATATCCTCTGATTCTTCATTCTTTGAGGAATGATTAGATTTAAAAATTTGACTCAATTCTCTACTTGGTATATGTTTGAGAAAGTATGTCTTTATCAGAGAAACTTTCTGTTAAACAATTTTGATGTTACTTTAATGTCTGGAAGCTTTTAACATAATGTAGTTTCCCTGATTATCTCTTTTAATTAGTTCTATTTTTGTGTTTACTTCGTCTAAGATCATGATTGCTATTCATGCTTTTTTACTTTAGCTGAATCATTCTGATTCTTATGCAGCTCTTTATTTTAACTTTGTATTTTCTTTCTGTTCCAAGTGTGTCTTTTGTAAACAACACATTATTGGATTCTGGTTTCTACACCATTCTTCTATCTACCCCCATTTTATGGTGAAATTGTCCCATTCACATTCATAATTATGATAACTAGGTAATTATTTCCTTCCATCCCATTTTTTTTGCTGTTTCTTCTCTCTTTTTTATCTTGTCCCTCCTCAAAAGACTCTTTTACTTTTAATCACTGCTTCCCTTAATATAACCTCACTTTTATCTCCCCCACCTTTTATTATCCAGTTTTCTTCCTAATTCCCTATTGGGTACATTCCATTTCTATACACAACGGTGTGTCTGTGTGTATTTTTCCCACTTAGAACCAATTCTGATGAGAATAAAGTTCAGGCATTTCCCACCATTCTCCTATTTTTCCCCTCCAAAAAGTTCTATTTTGTATGCCTCTTTTATGTGAAAAAAATTCCTCATTTCACCTCTTCCTTCCCCTTTCTCCCAAGACATCCTTCTTTTTCACCCCTTCATTTTCATTCCAACATAAACAAACCCTCTGTCTACGTAAACTCATTTTAACTGTTTAATAATGTTAAGTTCTTAGGACCTGACATATGTCCTCATCTTTCCAGAGAGAAATATAAAGTTTACCTTTACTGAGTCCCTTGTGATTACTCTTTCATGTTTCCATTTTATCTTTTCTTGAGTCTTCAGTTTGAGTATCAAATATTCCATTCAACTTCGGTCTTTTATCAGTAATGCTTAATAGTCCTCTATTTCATTAAATATCCCTTTTCCCCTTGAAGGATTTCACTCACTTTTACTGGGTAGGTCATTCTTGATTATAATTCCAGTTCTTTTGGGTTTCAGAATAATATATACTCAGTACTTTGCTTTTACTTTAGAACCTGTTAAAATTTTGTGCAGTCTTGACTGTGGGTCCATGTTATTTGAATTGCTTCTTTCTGGACACATTAGATATTTTCTCTGAACTGGGAGCTCTGGAATTGGGTTGTATTCCTGGTATGTTTCATTTTCAGATCACTTTTAGGAGGTAATTGGTATACTCTTTCAATTTCTATTTTATCCTCTGGAGCTAAGATTTTGGGGTATGTAGTATACAGAATTGGGGTCATATAGATTTTTCTAGCTTTGGCTGAGTTCCAAAAGCTGTTAGAGGTTTAGAATCTTGAGGAAAGGCAGTTCACTGGATCTTCCGTAGAGGGAGGTGGTCAATGAGCGAGCTGCTTTGCTTATCTAGCTTTAATATTGAAATTTAGCCTAGCTTTGATATATTTACTTAAGAAGTTATTATTTTAGATAAATCCTTTATATCTTCCTTTCCTAATACCACCCCTTCTTTCCCTCCCTTATCTTATGTGTCTGTAGAGTTAATAAGGAGAGTAATTAGAGAGGAGTTAAGTCTGTGAAGAGTTATCTAATTGACAGCATTAGTTATAGTTAGTCAAATCATCATTTATTCCCTTTAGATAGAAATAGCATTTTGTAAAGCTGAGTTTAAAGGCAGGTCCTTACTCAGACTCCATCTTTACTTCCCTTCCCCCACCTGAGGTTCCTGAGACAACTGATAGGGCTTTCCTTTGATCCACCTTCCTAACAAACATCCTTCAAACAAAATAAACCCTTTTGTGTTTCAATAGCCCTATTAGTGTAATTTGTCTGTTAGTTATCAAGAGGGAAGAAGAGGGGAAGAGACTACATACTCTGGGCTTAGAGGGTAGCTGGGGCATCCATCTTGAAGGAAGGTGTTACTTCAAAATAGGTCCCTTCCTGTGAAATTAACTAAAGCCTGTTTGTTAATTTCAGTCTAGTCTATTTCCCTCAGCTTGTGTTTGAGTCTAAGTCCCAGTCTGTAAGCCTGCTGTGTTTGTTTAGTTTAACTTCTCTTCTCCCTAAAAGATCTCTGTTTCCCTTCTGTGTTATACTCCTGACTTCAGTCCTATTATATCCTGAATCTCCTTTAATCCCAGCCTACCTGAAACCGAGATTACCCACTTAGCAAGTCTCCAACATCCTCCTTTCAATTTCCCTTATCCCAAACACCTTTCCTCAAATTACCCACATAACAGGTATCTTTCCTTAATAATTTCTGATATACAATATGTAGGCTTTTTCTTTGAGCATAGCATTCAGACAGGTCAATAACATTTTAAACAATTATCTTTCTTTGATCTTATTTTCCAGGTTGGTTGTTCTTCTGATGAAATATTTCACATTTTCTTTTATTTTTCCCCCATTCTTTTGCTTTTGCTTTTGCTTTATCATTTCTTAAAGTCTTATGGGGTGATTACCTTCCACTTGCCTAATTCTAATTTTTTTTAGAATTCTTTTCTTAGTGAACTTTGTATCTCTCTCTCTCTTTTTTTTTTTTTTTTTTAAATTTTAAACCCTTAACTTCTGTATATTGACTTATAGGTGGAAGATTGGTAAGGGTAGGCAATGGGGGGTCAAGTGACTTGCCCAGGGTCACACAGCTGGGAAGTGTCTGAGGCCGGATTTGAACCTAGGACCTCCTGTCTCTAGGCCTGGCTTTCAATCCACTGAGCTACCCAGCTGCCCCCCTGTATCTCTTTTTTTTTTTTGCATTTAATCAGTTCTGCTTTTTAAGTGGTCTTTCATCAGTGAATTTTTGTGTTTCTTTTACCACCAAGTCAATTCTGTTTTTAAGGTGTTATTTTAAGTATTTTTCATGCTTCTTATGAATGTTGTTAATTATCTTTTCATAATATTCTTCCTTTGTTCATATTTCTTCACCTAATTTTTCTTCTACACCTATTTGATTTTGAAGCATTTTTTTCTTTTTCACCTATTTGATTTTGAAGTATTTTTTACCTCTTCCAGGAATTATTTTTGGGCATATATTAACATCATATTTTTAAGGCTTTCCTTTTATTTGTTTTCATTCAATATTTTATTTATTTTTTAAAATTACTTTATTTTATTTAGAATATTTTCCCATGGTTACATGATTCATTTTCTTTCCCTCTCCTCAAACCCCCCCAATCCCCGTAGCCAACATGCAATTCCACTAGGTTTTACATGTATCACTGATTGAGACCTATTTCCATATTATTGATAGTTGCACTAGGTAATTGTTTAGCATCTACATCCCCAATAATATCCCTCTCAACCCATGTGTCCAAGCAGTTGTTTTTCTTCTGTGTTTCTACTCCCACAGTTCTCACTCTGGATGTGGATAGTTTTCTTGCTCATAAGTCACTCAGCATTGTTCTGGATCATTGCATTGCTACTAGTAGAGAAGTCCATTATGTTCTATTTTACCACAGTGTATCAGTCTATGTGTACAATGTTCTCCTAGTTCTGCTCCTTTCACTCTGCATCAATTCCTGGAGGCCATTCCAGTTCACATGGAATTCCTCCAGTTTGTTATTCCTTTGAGCACAATAGTATTCCATCATCAGCATATACCACAATTTGTTCAGTCATTCCCCATTTGAAGGGCATACCCTCGTTTTCCAGGTTTTTGCCACTACAAAGAGAGCAGCTATAAGTATTTTTGTATATGTCTTTTTCCTTGTGATCACTTTGGAGTATAAACCCAGCAGTGGTATGGCTGGATCAAAGGGCAGACAGTCTTTTAAAGTCCTTTGGACATACTTCCAAATTGCCATCCAGAATGGTTGGATCAGATCACTACTCCATCAGCAATGCATTAATGTCCCAATTTTGCCACATCCCCTCCAACATTCACCCCTTTCCTTTCCTGTCATGTTAGCCAATCTGCTAGGTTTGAGGTGGTACCTCAGAGTTGTTTTGATTTGCATTTCTCTATAAGAGATTTAGAACACTTTCTCATGTGCTCATGGATATCTTTGATTTCTTTATCTGAAAATTGACTATTCATATCCCTTGTCCATTTATCAATTGAGGAATGACTTGATTTTTTTGTACAACTGATTTAGTTCCTTATATATTTGAGTAATTAGACTTTGTCTGAGTTTTTTGTTGTAAAGATTTTTTCCCAATTTGTTGATTTCCTTCTAATTTTGGTTGCATTGGTTTTGTTTGTACAAAAAAATTTTTTAATTTAATATAATCAAAATTATTTATTTTACATTTTGTAATTTTTTCTAAATCTTGTTTGGTTTTAAAATCTTCCCTTTCCCAAAGATCTGACAAGTATACTATTCTGTTTTCTCCTAATTTACTTATATATTCCTTCTTTATATTCAAGTCATTCACACATGCTGAATTTATCTTGGTGTAGGATGTGAGATGTTGATCTAAACTTAATCTCTCGCATATTGTTTTCTAATTATTTTCTCAGCAGTTTTTGTCAAATAGTGGATTTTTGTCCCAAAAGCTGGGCTCTTTGGGTTTATCAAAATCTTGCTGACATGACTTATCACAAGTCTATTGCACTGATCCTCCCTTCTGTCTCTTAGCCAGTACCATGTTTTTTTGAGGACCACTGCTTTATAGTACAGTTTAAGATCTCATACTGCTAGGCCACCTCCCTTCACATTTTTTTTTCATTATTTTCCTTGATATTCTTGATCTTTTGTTCTTCAAATGAACTTCGTTATACGTTTTTCTAATTCTGTAAAAAAAAGTTTTTTGGTAGTTTAATAGCTATAGCACTAAAAAAGTGAATTATTTTTTGTAGAATGGTCATTTTTATTATGTTAGCTCCTTTTACCCATTAGCAGTCAATGTTTTTCCAATTGTTTAGATCTAGTTTTAATTGTTTGGAAATTGTTTTGTAGATGTGTTCATATAATTCCTGTTTTTGTTTTGGTAGATAGATTCCTAAGTATTTTATATTGCATAGGATGATTTTGAATGGTCTTTCTCTTTCTAACTCTTGCTGCTGAAATGTGTTGGAAATATATATAGAAATGCTGATGATTTATGTGAATTCATTTTGTATATTGCAACTTTACTAAAGTTGTTGATTATTTCCACTAGTTTTTTAGTTAATTCTCTAGGATTTTTTAAGTAGACCATCATATAATCTGCAAAGAGTGATAGCTTGGTCTCTTCATTGCCTATTTTAATACCTTCAATTTCTTTTTCTTCTCTAATTGCAATTGCTAGTGTTTCTAGTACAATGTTAAATAATAGAAGTGATAATGGGCATCCTTGTCTCACTCCTGATCTTATTGGGAATGCTTCTAATTTGTCCCCATTGCATATGATGCTTGTTGATGGTTTAAGATATAAACTGTTTATTATTTTCAGGAAAGGCCCTTCTGTTCCTATACTTTCTAGTGTTTTCAAGAGGAATGGGTGTTGTATTTTGTCAAAGGCTTTTTCAGCCTCTATTGAGATAATCATGTGATTTTTGTTAACTTGTTGATATGGTCAATTATGTGGATGGTTTTCCTAATGTCGAACCATCCTTGCATTCCTGTTATAAATCCCACCTGATCATAATGAATAACCCTTGTGATCACTTGCTGGAGTCATTTTGTTAGTATTCTGTTAGAGATTTTTGCATCTATTTTCATTAAGGAGATTGGTCTGTAGTTTTCTTTCTCTGTTTTTGATCTACCTGGCTTTGGAATCAGTTCTTGTTATAAAAGGAATTTGGTACAACTCCTTCTTTGCTTATTATGTCAAATAATTTGTATAGTATTGGGATTATTTGTTCTTTGAATGTTTGATAGAATTCACTTATGAATCCATCTGTTCCTGGGGATTTTTTCTCAGGGAGTTCTTTGATGGTTTCTTCAATTTCTTTATCTGATATGGGATTATTTAAGTATTCTATTTTTCTGACGTTAATCTAGACATTATATATTTTTGTAAATATTCATCTATATCACCTAGATTGCCATAATTATTGCCATATAATTGGGCAAAATAGTTTTTAATGATTGCCTCGATTTCCTCTTCATTAGAGGTGAGGTCTCCCTTTTCATCTTTGATACTCTTAATTTGGTTTTCTTCTTTCCTTTTTTTATTAGATTGACCATTACTTTGTTAGTTTTATTTGTTTTTTTTTTCCTAAGTACCAGCTTCTGGTATTATTTATTAATTCAATAGTTCTTATACTTTTGATTTTATTAATTTCTCCTTCAATTTTTGATATCTAATGTAGTTTTCATCTGGGGATTTTTAATTTGTTTGCTTTCTAGTTTTTTAATTTGCATGCCTAATTCATTGACCTCTGTCCTACCTAATCTGTTAATATATGCACTCAGTGATATAAATTTCCCTGTATGTACTTCTTTGGCTGCATCCCACAGAGTTTGGTAGAATGTCTCATCATTGTCATTCTCTTAAATGAAATCATTAATTGTTTCTATAATTTGTTCTTTAATTAACTGATTTTGGAGAATCGTATTATTCAATTTCCAATTAATTTTTGATTTGCCTTTCCATATGCCCTTACTAATTATTATTTTTATTGCATTATTATCTTAAAAGGTTGCATTTATTATTTATGCTCTTTTGCATTTGTTTGCCATATTTCTATGTCCTAGTATGAGTCAATCTTTGAGAATGTATACTGTGCTGCTGAAAAGAAGGTGTATTCCTTTTTGTCCCTATTTATTTTTCTCTACATATCTATTAACTGATTTTTCTATAATTTCATTCATCTTTCTTATCTCTTTCTTATTTATTTTTTGGTTTGATTTATCTAGATCTTATAGAGGAAGGTTTAGATCTCCTACTAGTATACTTTTACTATATATTTCCTCCTCAAGCTGTCAGTTTGTCCTTTAGAAATCTGGATGCTATACCATTTGGTGTTAAGTACTGATATTTCCTCATTGTCTATATTGCCTTTTATCAGAATGTAATTACCTTCCCTATCTCTTTTGATCAGATTTATTTTTACTTTGGCTTTATCAGTTATCAGGATTGCAACTCCTGCCTTCTTTTTCTCAGTTGAAGCCAAATAGATTTTGTTCCATCCTTTCACCTTCACCCTGTGCATGTCTATGTGCTTCATGTGTGTTTCTTGTAGACAACATATGGTAGGCTTTTGGTTTCTAATCCACTCTGCTATTTGCTTCCATTTTATGGGTGAGTTCATCCCATTCACATTCAGAGTTATGATTCTCATCTGTGTATTCCCCAACATTTTGAAATCCTCTCCTAATTCTGCCTTTTCTTCTTTTTCTATTTCCTTTTAAACCAGTGGTTTGCTTATAATCAGTCCTCTCAATTCCCATCTTTATTTTACTTCCCTTTCCACCCCCTCCCTTTTTATTCCCCTCTTGTTATTTATTTTTTTAGGGTCAATTAGATTCCTTACCACCTCTCTTTCCCTCCCTCTTTTATGTACTCCCTGCCCACTCCTCCCCTTGGTTTTTCCCTTCTGATTTTCCCTGTAGCATAAGATAGAATTTATTACCCCAATGGATCTAGCTGTTCTTCCCCTTCAGAATTGATTCCTCTGAAAGTAAGTTTAAGTACCTATTAGTACTCTCTTCCTTTCCTTCTTATAATAGTATTCATCCTCTCCCCTTCCCATATGCCTCTTTGTGTGGTATAGATTATCCTATTCCTTTAAGTTTCTCTTTGTGCCATCTTCTATTCCTCCACCCCTTTTCTTTCTTTCTTTCTTTCTTTCTTTCTTTCTTTCTTTTTTTGTGTGTATCATCTTAGACCACTTAGTAACCCATCCTTTCCCTATGTATAGTTCTTCTAATTACTATAATAGTGAATAAAAATTTTGAGAGTTACAAATAACATTTTTCCATATAGGAATATAAGTAATTTTATCTTTTTGAAGCCCTTAAAGAAGAAACTTAATTTTTTTTCTTTCCCTTCTCTTTGTTATTTCCCTTTTCATGTTTCTCTTGTTTTTTTTTTTTTTGGTTGGATAGCAAACTTTCCATTTAATCCTGGTCTTTTCTTTATAAATACTGGAAATCTTCTATTCTGTTGAATGCCCATACTTTCCCCTGGAACTGTATAGTCAGTTTTGACTGGTAGGTGATCCTTGGTTGTAGACCCAATTCTCTTGCCTTTCTAAATATCATATTCCAAGCCTTGTCATCTTGTAGTGTGGAAGCTGTCAGATCTTGTGTGATCCTGATTGGTGTTCCTTGATATCTGAATTGTCTCTTTCTGGCTTCTTGTAATATTTTCTCCTTAACTTGGAATCTTTTGAATTTGGCTATTACATTCCTGGGGGTTGTCTTTTGAGGATTTAGTGTAAAGGGCTCTTTCAATGTCTATTTAGCCCTCTTGTTCAAGGACATTAGGGCAGTTTTCTTGGATAACTTCTTGTAGTATGATATCTAGATTTCTAATTATCTCTGTTTTTCTGGAAGACCAATAATTTTCAAGTTGTCTCTTCTGGACCTGTTTTCTTGATCTATCATCTTCTCATTGAGTTATTTCATGTTTCCTTCTATTTTGCCAGTCTTTTGACTTTGCTTCATTAATTCTTGCTGTGTTTGTAAGATCATTGGCTTATACTTGCCCAATTCTAGCCTTTAAAGACATGTTTTCAGTTATAATCTATTGGTTTTCCTTTTCAGCCTGTCTATCTGGCTCTTCATGACTTCCAGCTGGTCATTTCTGGTCTTCAATTTACTTACATTTCATTTGATTTCTGAGTCTCAATTTCCAATTGCAAAATTCTGGTTTTTAAACTGTTATTTTCCTTTTGAACTATTTCCCACTTTTCTTACCAAATCTCTTCCACCTTTCTCATGATCTCATATTGGATCTCTTCAAGAGCTTGTGACCAATTTTCTTTTTTTTTAGGAGGGTTTGTATGTGTTTCCTTGTTTGTCCTCCTCTGCTGTCTGTTCTGTGGTCTGGATTTTTTTTCTATGTAAAAATTAATTTTTTCTTGTTTCTTTTGTTGGTTGGTTTTTCTTGAGCATTGCTAGCCATTACTCTGATGTTTCTTGCTTTCCTCAGAAGTCTGGGTGAATAGGGCAGGATCTCCATGTAGGGAGCTAAGGAGCAGTTTTTGCCTGAGGTTACTTTTTGAGTCTGCATATGGTTTCTGCTGTATGCCACCCCAGCCCCACTCCCCTCTCCATGCCCAAGGTGCACACTCTTTAGCCTCCTGTTGTTTCAGGTCTAGCTGCTATCAGGGGTGCTCTTGATCCACTGCCAAGAACTTAGAGGTTGTTCCCCACTGCTTCAATTCTAGGGCACTAGTTATGAATTCTGCCCCGTAAGTGGGATGGTGGAGGGTTTGATCAGCTTGCATTTTGGTGGGAGCTAATTTACCCCCTTATAGCATGGAAATGCCCAAATCCCATGTACCTCCTATTGTGGAGTCCCTTTGCTCATCTGAACTTGGCCTTTTTGTTCTTCTGAGGTATTGTACAGGTTGGTGGTGGGGAGGGTAAAAGTTCTCCAACTACTCTGCAACCATCTTAACCTGGAAGTCCAAGGCTTTCCTTTTAGCTCGTTTAACTTTATTTTCTTAAGTATATGCCTTAATGTTCCCTATTACCATAGTAGCTTTTTATGATCAGATTATTTTGTTATTGTTATTTGCTCATTTTTCTAGTCTGTTTCTTCAATTTGAATTTTTATTAAAGTTGGGCTCTGCTTCAAGTTTGGTGATAAGTGGAAGGGACACTGTCATAAGTTTTAGGTCTTTTTGTGATGCTATTTTCTGAGCTAGTTGTTGGACTTTGGAAGTTTTCAGCGCTTTCAGATTGGTGTGATCTTGGGAGAGGTATTGTCCTGAACTGTGGTCCTGACCCAAGACATCCTATGATCCTTTTGGATTGCAATTGATATTGTTTCTTGGGACCCCTGCTTCCTTGGGATAGGAAGTGATACTGCTCCTAAAGGCCCCTGCTCTCTCTGGACCAACAGTGATCCTTTCTTCCCTTGCACTGTGAGCCAGAAGTGGTTAAAGGCAATAGAGTGGCCAAATAGTTTATATTCTTATGTGCATTGTTAGTTCATAATGCACCTATATCCTCTTTTTGACCAATTGCCAGGCTCCATTATCATCTCTGGCTTGAGAGCTCCCAATGCTGCTGCTGCTTCTGTCAGCATCAGCTAGTCCCTCTACTAGTGTTACATCCACATGGCCTCCTGGAAAACCTCTACCTCTGAATCACAGATCTCTCTTTCCAATTTCCCAAGTTACCTCAGGATGGGAATTTCTTACTGTGACCTTCTGTTGATTCGGCAACACTGAAAATCAATTTGAGATGTTATTTTAAAATTTTTTGAAGGGAAATGTTAGGAGAGGTCAGCTAAATGCTTCCTCTACTCCACCATTGTGGTTCTACCCCCAGAAATCCCTTTGGCCCTTTTCATTTTCCAAGCCAAACTTTCCCTATTTTTTATTCTGATCTTTATATAGTATGCCATGCGCTCAAGGTTCTTTCCATTTTAGTTCAGATTTTTTGAACATCCTTCAATTTATTAATATCATTCTTAATCTGTGGTTCCCAAAACAGAATGCAAGACTCTTGATAAGGGCTGATAATGGGAAAGAACTGAGGGATGATCATTTCCATATTTCTTAAATCTTTAAATCTTTTAAGGAAGCCTGTGTTTTTGGCTTCCACACATTACCACACATGACTCACTGAACTCAGAGTTCACTTACATCACTAAAATTCCTAGATCTCTCTGTCTTCCTCTTCCTCTCTAGCACACTAATATCTAACAACGTTCCTCTCCTATTACATTTATAAATATGATTTTTGAACTTAAGTGTACAACTTTATTCCTTTCTGAATCTCATTTGAGAAAATGCAACATAATTCTTAAGATCCTCAAGATCATTTTGAATCCAGAGTCTTTCAATCAGTATATTAGATGCCATTCTCAGCCCATTTGCCAATCTGATGAGTATGTAATCTATGGCTTCATCTAAATAATTAATAAAAGATGACACAACATTGTACAAAGCAAACATCCAAGGTATACTTCACTGGAAGTCTACTAACCTAGTGACATTAAACCAGTTGTTACTAGTAAACTACAAGGTTAATTTTGAAAAAGATGAATCAGAATGGGTCTCAAAAGAGCTTTTGTTACACTTTGAATCTATCCTCCAATCAGTTGTGAATTCATCTAATTGTATTATCATGTTGTCTATGTTTATCTATATTCTCCACAGGAACAGTATGAGATATTTTATGAAAAACTTGACTACAATCTAAGTGAACTATTTACATAGCATTTACTTGATATATTAATTTTTTTAATCCTGTCACAGCAAAAATAATGTTAATCTAGCATGAATTTTTCTTAATGAAGTCATGGTGTTTCATTGTAATCACTACTTTCCTGTCTAGATATTCACCTATCATCTCTATAATGACCTATTCTAGAATTTTCCTTGTTATTGAAGTCAAGGTCTTTAGGCTTTACTGTACAAACTCTGTTTTCCTTCTTTTTTGAAAACTGAAACACCATATGTCCTTTTCTAATCTAGTAATATTTCTCCTCTAAGTCTCAGCAACCATTTCTTCCAGTTGGTTAAGTTTTCAGTATTTGAGGATATGGGTGCAGCTGGTGACATAGTGGATGGAGTGCTAGGCCTCAAGTCAGGAAGACTTTTCTTCCAGAATTCAATTCTGGCCTCAGACACTTCTGTAACAATTTAAAATTTAGGTTTTAGGCTAAATATGAAAGTTTAGAGTAATATTGTCATTGCTGATTTTAAAAATTAACTCTTAAGTCACGAGTCTGTTAGCTACTCTTAACAATTTAGTTTAATAGAAATATAGTAAAAGAGAGAAAAGTAGGAAGAAAATAGAAAGTACTACCTAGCTAGATACCCTATAATTTCTGTCAAGCTCACCACCTGGCAAGGGCTCTCAAGTCCCAATCTCCATGTAGAGTCAGGAGTCTTGATGGTGTCTTCAGCAAGGGTTCCACCAATGCAGCCTCCTCCAGGAAAAGAAGGCCTCTCCAGAACCAACCTCTCCAGAAGTCAGGAAAGAAAGGCCAGCTACTCACCCAGAAAACAAAAGCAGGATCCAGGGAAAGATTTCTTCCTTCAGTCCAGTTCACTGACACAGAGTCTCCAAAGATGAACTCCAAAGGAGAAGAAGTTCAAATGAGAAGTCCAAAGGAAACATTCAAAGGAGAAGCCAGAAGGAGAAGTGCCTTGGACAGGAAGTTCAGGAATTTTTATAGTTTTTTTTCCACATCACTTCCTATCCCTTCCCCACTTTATAGGAACCAATCACAGCCCTTCAATTTGCCTGGCACCACCCAGGGGCAGGGCAGTGGCCTCTGGAGTTGTCACCCTGTTTAGCAAGTGACTTGTAACTCTCTTACTTAGTATCAAGTAAGAGTACTTTAAGTTCTTGATTTGATTAGCTCAAAATAGGCAAGGGAAGAATTAATCCTATCTTCACACATCCTAGCTGTAAGACCCTGAGAAAATCACCTATTCCTGTTTGCCTCTGTTTCTTCATCTGGTAAAATCAGCTGTAGAAGGAAATGGCAAATAACTCCAGTATCTTTGCTGAGAAAATCCTAAATAAGGACACAAAGAGTTGGACGTGACAGAAAATGACTCAATAATAACATTTTGAGGATATAGTTCATCTGAACCAGGAATCTTGACTTTGTCAATGACAACCTGGTACTCTCCTTATAGGAAATTATCTCCTTATTCATCTTGGTTACAAATTCCCAGTTAGTCATTTTTTCTGTCATTTCTATTACAAAAGTCTAAAAAAGTTAACACATCAGTATATCTTCCTACCTTCCTTTTTTTGAAAAATACCTACACAGAATTTCATTCTTCTTTGATGATTGAACTTCCTATAGTGCCTTAGGTCATTGTTCTTGAAGACGATGCTGAATATGGAGATATAACAGCAGCTACCTCTCAGAGTTGTTGTAAGAATTAAATGAGATAAAAGTGCTTTGCAAATATTAAAAGCACTACATAAGTGCTATTTTTATGTAGAGATGATAGTAGCTGATATTTTTATAGCATTTTAAGATTGTGAAATTCCTTTATTTACATTTTCTTGTTGGATCCTTGAAACTCTTTGTGGTAGGTATTATAGGTATTATCTCTACTTGAAAGATAAAAAATTGTTAATGAAAATGTCAACAAAAATGTTGAAGAGAAAGGTGGCAGCAATCATACCTTGATTATAGGATTCAGCTAGGGCTTGAAGGGAACTTAGAGACAAGCTTATTTAACTTCACTTTTATCACAGAGAAGGAAACTGAGTTAAAAAGTGTTCGAAAAAGTGTCAATCTTGCCTGGGTCTACTTGTTGATTCAGGCATACACTAGTGGTATGATATTAGAGCAGTGATGGGCAAACTTTTTAAAGAGGGGGCCAAAGGAAAGGAAATGCTCATCTGTCAGTCTGTTTCTAAGGCAACTCTTTCAAAGTTTCATTGTATTGTATCCTACTCAGATTATTTGTCAGATTAGGAATAATATCATGTGTCAGGATAGAACATTTCACGGGACCACATCTGGCAGGCAGTAGTTTGCCCATCATTGTCTTAGACAATTGGTTAAAACTATTAGTGACCCTGCAACTCTCTAAGACAGAGATTCCTTTTTTTTTTTTTTTTTAAGAAAAATTTTTTCCGTGGTTCCATGATTCATGTTCTTGCTCTCTCTCTCCCCACCCCCACCCCCCAGTAGCCAATGCACATTTCCACTGGTTTCTTCCTGTATCATTGATCAAGGCCTATTTCCATATTATTGATAATTGTTCTAGGGTGGTCATTAAGAGTCTACATCCTAATCGTGTCCGCATCAACCCAAGTATTCAAGCAGTTGTTTTTCTTCTGTGTTTCCACTCCTGTAGTTCTTCCTCTGAATGTGGGTAGCTTTCTTTTCCATAAATCCCTCAAAATTGTCCTGGGTCATTGCATTGCTGCTAGTACAGAAGTCCATTATGTTCGATTTTACCATAATATATCAGTCTCTGTGTAAAATGTTCTTCTGGCTCTGCTCCTTTCACTCTGCATCAATTCCTGGAGGTCTTTCCAGTTCACATGGAATTCCTCCAGTTTATTATTCCTTTGAGCACAATAGTATTCCATCACCAGCATATACCACAATTTGTTCAGCCATTCCCCAATTGAAGGGCAGATCCTCGTTTTCCAGTTTTTTGCCACCACAAAGAGCGCGGCTATAAATATTTTTGTACATGTAAGACAGGGATTCTTAAGGATGTGTGTGTGTGTGTGTGTGTGTGTGTGTGTGTGTGTGTGCATGTAATGGATCTCTTTGAACAAGCTGGTGAAGCTTATAGAGATCTCAGAAAAATGCTTTTGACTTCAAAAGGATTACAAAGGAAACTAACTTTATTTAAATATTTATCAAAATATAAAACAACAACTCAATGGATCCTAGATTAAGAAACTCTATTTAAAGAGAATTATTTAATTACTAAATATAAGCAATAAATAGTGATATTAAAAAAAATCTCTCAGAAAATATATAAAGATACAGCTTTCTAACTCCCCATTCACTGGTAGATTCCAGATCAGTAATAATAACTGACAAAAGAACATTAAAAAGTTCTATTAAATTCCAGACGAGGCTATCTTCATTACTAATTTATATAAGATTTTCCTTCAAATGGGTCTTACTGCATTTAGCCTATCCCCGTTATGTTTTTTGGATATACATGGCGTTTTACTTCTTTCGCGTAATGCAACTTAATAATACCCAAGACAGGATACTTCTCCTGATTTAAAAACCATAGGCTTTGACCTGGAAGAATCCTCAAAATTCTTCTAACTGGCACCATAATTTCCAGATGAGAGAACTTTGAACCACAGAAATCAACTGATTTCCCCCAGGTCACAGAAATAATAAGCATCAGAGAGTGGATTTGAACTCACCTTCTCTGACTCCAGAGTCAGGGCTCTTTCTCATGTACTATACTGAGTCAGCCCTGCCAGTTTGGCCTAAGGTTGCTTTTTCATGGATGCAAAGTACTAATGTGTCTTGGAATTGCTTTTTCACTTTGGATACAGAATAAGAGCAACATCACAAGGAAATGTAATCCAGGACATAACATGTCCAAAGGCCTTATAGTAAGTATTTGGGCATGGTAGTGTTTATCCAATTAAATACACTTACAAGGCAAGACATTTTCTTTCTGCTTGTCTCTCTTTTCCAAAGGCATTCTCATATGAATAAATGTACAAATGTATTTCAAGTTCATGGTCGATTTAACAGACAATTTTGGTATGTTTGCATACCAAATGGGCATAAAGGAAGACATAAGCAACAAAAGCTTAGGAACCACTGCATTGTCATCAGTACTTGTTGGGATTTCAGCCCTGTTTGTCCTTGCTTTTATGGCTTTAAAGGCCCAATAGGTAGAACAACTTGACATTCTTGCCATTTATGAGGGCCAAGATGAAGTGATTAAATAAGGAGATATATTTGTATTTTGTAATATATTTGCTACGTATTAATAGTATTTAAGTAGAAGCATATTTAAATATACTTAAATACCTGTTATAGTTTCACTATACATACATATATATATATATAGGATTTATGTGGTTCAGTGGTTAGACTGCCAAGGCTGAAGTCAGGAAGATTCTTCTTCCTGAGTTCAAATCTGACCTCAGACATGTACTAATTATGTCACTTTGGAGAAGTTGCTTAACCCTGTTTGCCTCAGTTCCTTCATCTGTAAAATGAGCTGGAGAAAGAAATAGCAAAACCCAAATAGGGTCATGAAGAATCAGACATGATCAAAAATGCCTGAAAAACAAAAGCTGAGCAACAATGTAGTATCATAATATTCTTTTTTTTTTTTTTAAACCCTTAACTTCTGTGTATTGGTGCATAGTTAGAAGAGTGGTAAGGGTGGGCAATGGGGGTCAAGTGACTTGCCCAGGGTCACACAGCTAGGGAGTGTCTGAGGTCAGATTTGAACCTAGGACCTCCTGTCTCTAGGCCTGACTCACAATCCACTGAGCTATCCAGCTGCCCCTATCATAATATTCTTAAAATGCTTAATATAGATGGTACCATTTAATTCTCAGCACAACTTTCTGAGTCAATTATCATTATTGCCATTTTGCAGATGAGGAAATTGAGGCTTCTAAAAGTTAAATAATTTGTGAAAATATATAACTAACTAGTAAGTGTAGAGTAGGGCTAGGGATCAGACTTGTCATTTCACTGATATAGAGAACTCCCTGATAAGGACTCCCATCACTGTCCAGTTTCAATGGATTCAGGTTGGCACCTTCTCTCCCACTTTCTTGGAGAGCGGCCTAGATTATTGAAAACTGCTAAAGCCACTCAACCCATTTCACAAAGCAATTGTGAGTAAGAGGGAGTATTTGAACCCAGGAAACATACAAAAGAAGTGGAGCATGAAACTATAAAAAGAGAGATGTGTTCAAATCTTGATTTATTTATAATACTCGTCCTACTCTAATAATAAGGATACGAAGCAGAATTTAATGTATTTTAAAACCCTCACCTTCTGTCCTGGAATCCGTACTAAGTATTGGTTCCAAAGGCAGAAGAGCAGTAAGGACTAGGCAATGGGGATTTGCCCAGGGTCACACAGTCAAGAAATGTCTGAGACCAGATTTGAACTCAGCTTTTCCTTATTATTGACCTAGGATTCTCTCTGTTATGCCACCTAAATCCTTGATCAGCTAATTCAAGGAGATCTCAAACCAAAAGACCCATGGGGATCCCACCCTGTAGTTGGAAAGAGGTGAGCTCAGGATACTTCCAAGCCACTGCTGAAGAGGTCACCACCAGAGAAGGGAGCAGGTCTGGGTTAGAGTGTAGAGGAACTCCATAGGAGGAGCAATCATAACTAGATAAGAATTTCATTTTTCCGCCTTTATCAGCTGAGAGAATGTAAGTGTTTTTAGCATTCTTTATGTTCTATTACCTTGAGGCAAAACCCAGAATACATACCCTAGTTAACATTCTTTTTTTGCATTCTCCCAAAAGCACATTTTTATGGCCTGGTTAACTTTTTTTTTTCTCTCCAGAAAAAGAGCAAGGGTTATTAACTGAGGCATTTGACAGAGCATATATTTTATAGTGAAGTAAGTGCCAATCACTGTGCTAAGACCTGGGGACACACACACACACACACACACACACACACACACACACACACACACTGCCAAAAATAGTCCCTGCTCTCAAGAAACTCAAAATCTAATGAGGGAGACAACGTGTAACAACTGTGTATAAACAAGATATATATATGTCGATAATAAGTTCAGAGGGAAAGCAGTATTTTAGGGGACTGGAAAAAGTTTCCTACTGAATGTGTAATTTAGTTTAAACTTGAAAAAACCCAAAAAGTCTAGGAAGCAAAAAGTCTAAGAAGGGGTACATTCCATTTATAGAGAATATCTAGTCAAAATTCACAGAATCCATAGATTGAGTGTCTTATGAGGACCATCCAGGAACCAGTGTCACTGAATCATAGGGTATTTCAAAGAAAGTAAAATGTAGGACAGCTAGGTGGCACAGTCTGGATAGAGAACTGAGCTTAGAGTCAGGAAGATTCACATTCCTGAGTTTAAATCTGACCTCAGACACTTTCTAGCTGTGTGATTCTGGGAAAGTCACTTAACCTTATTTTTCTCAGTTTCTTTAACTATAAAATGTTATGGAGAAGGAAATGACAATCCACTCCAGCATCTTTGCCAAGAAAATCGCAAGTGTGATCATGAAGCATCCAACACAACTGAAAAATGATTAAACCATTATAGCCAAGATGTAAGAAACCTGCAAAGAGAGCAAGGGGCTAGGATATGAAGAGCTTGAGCTGTTAGAGTTTATTGAATAGGGGAGATGATGTGATTCAATCTGGGATTCAGTAAGATCCACTTGAAAGCTATGCAAAGTTGTAGTGGAATAAGTAGACTAAAAGCAGAGAGATCAGTCAGAATATTCTTTCAATAGTCCATAAAAGAGGAAATGAGTATAAATTTTACAATGCAAAGACCCCATAAAAGAAAAAAAAACATACTCAGACTTTTCTGGTATGAAAGAGGGACAAACGTTTTATGTATGTTTTCCAGACCTCAGGGAGGGGGGTTAGGGAGGTGGGAGGGGGTAGCTTGCTGCTAACCCACAATATGGAAGGGATACTTGTAGTATGTTTTACTTTCTCAAAAAGGCAACAAAAAGGTTTACATTTTCATGTAATTCAAGCTCCTTGAGTGTGAGGGCTATTCAATTTTGTCTTTGAATACTTAAGGCCCAGTAGATTGTATCCTGTCTTTTTCTTTTCGGTTGGTATGACTGAGGGTCAGTTGAATATGTCAAGTACCCCAACACAATTGAAATAACTAACAAGTTGCCATGCTCTAATACCTTTAACAGGTAAAACACATTTATTCTACTAATCACTTTGAGGTATGTGAACTATGTGAGAACAATGCTGACACATTTTCATTGAATCAATGGATTAATCGAAGGCATGTCAGCTAAATGCAACAGGAAGGGAATTAGGATTGACTGAAGAATTTTGTCACATCTCAAGAGTCTTCTATAAAATCCAGTTAAGAACTCAGAATTATAGCATTTGGAAGGCTAGAGGAACAAAACAAGTAGTCCAGTCTTGCCCTTGAGAAGAAAACATTTAGGGAGAGAGGCTTAGAAAATGCCTCTGAATCCTCACATCAGAAGATGTCATTGTCTTTGATTGGGGAATGGCTGAACAAATTGTGGTATCTGTTGGTGATGGAATACTATTGTGCTAAAAGGAATAATGAACTGGAGGAATTCCATGTGAACTGGAATGACCTCCAGGAGAACATTATGCACAGAGACAGATACACTGTAGCACAATTGAATATTATGGACTTCTCTCCTAGCAGCAACACAATGATCCAGGATGATTCTGAGGGACTTAAAAGAAAGAACATTATCCACATCCAAGGAAACAATTGTGGGAGCAGAATTGCAGAAGGAAAACATATAATTGATTGCATGGTTCTATGGAGATATGATTGGGAATGTAAACTCTAGACCAGTGGTTCCCAAACTTTTTTGGCCTACTGCCCCCTTTCCAGAAAAAAATATTACTTAGTGCCCCCTGTCACATATTATCACCTCCCCCTTACAGTTATTCACCACCCCCAAATGCACCTGTGGCCATCACCGCCTCACCCTGGATCGCTGCAGCACCCACCAGGGGGCGGTGACACCCACTTTGGGAATCACTGCTAGTTGATCACCCTAATGTAAATATTAATAATATGGAAATAGGTCTTGATCAATGACACATATAAAACCCAGTAGAATTGCACATTGGCTGAGGGAGGGGGATTGGAAGAGGAGAGGGAAAGAACATGAATCATGTAACCAGGAGAAAATATTCTTAATTAATTAATTAATTAAACTTAAAAGAAAAAAAAAGATGTCATTGTAACCTTTAGAAGGTTAGAGGATCTGGATTTTCCATTTGCATTTAGGGGAGACAGGAGTGGCTGGCATTAGTATCTTCACTGGGAACTGAAGACAAACTAGACACTTTATTAAAAGGAAGTTTGAATACTCTACAAGCACCTAGTATTAAGCTTCTTGAAAGGGCAAAAAGGTTTCCAGAAAACAGAAGCTATGAATTAACCTTTTGCTACATAGGTGCTTTCAGCTTGAATCTGCTTTCTCCTGGACTCTAGGTGGGCTGACAAGAGAGTTTGTCACAGATTTCTCCACCCCCTGCCATTCTACTCCAGGTGAAATATGACATAATTATCATTGTACTATTTTAGTGAATATTCCTTTTTCAAAGATAATTGTCTTATTATCTAATTGTTATGTACTCAAAAATCATTGAGGAGAGGACATTGGTAGGGATTCCTCTCCAGCATCTCATGGTTTACTCCTAGAAGCTGAAAGAGAAATATATTCACCCAAGCTCCATTGACCAAAGGGAAAGAGAGTTAGGATAGTGGCTACAAAACTTGTATTATACTGATAAAGAGCTAAACTTGTACCACTATGAACTAACTGAGCCTGAGCTATTAAACTGAATAATTATTTCAGTTAAATGCTCATAAAAAGAATCATAGTAATGAATACTGCCACTGCCAAAAGCCTACATTTTTGATGGCTATATCAATTGAAAACCAATTTTGACAAGTCTGACCAAGTTGGAAAGGCAGCAGATATGGGTCCAGCAACAGGGTGTCATCTGAGTAACAATCTTGTAATAATAACATCTTACTTTTATAGATACTTTTAATGGCTAACAAATAATCATTGAACCCCCATCTTTTGTAATTGGTAACTCACTGCCTCTGCTTTTGGCCACTATACTTGGGACAAATCTAATTGTCAGGAAACCAAACAACAAGGATTTTATTAAACATCTATTATGTTCCAGGCACTGTGCTAAATTCTTGGGGCTCAAAGACAAAAGGGGAATTGTCCTTGCCTACAAGGAACTTGCATTAAAACAGAAAAGATAATATATACATATATAGTTCAAATATATACAGCAGACACCTAAAATTAAAAAAAGGTATCCTTAGAGAGAAAGATCTGAGCAATTGAGGAGGTAAGGAAAGTCTTTCTATAGAAAATAGTTTTTGAGCTAAACCTTGAAGAAAATCAGGGATGTTAAGAGAAGGAAGTAAGGAGTGAGTGCATTGGAGGAAAAAAAAAACAACAAATCCTTCTAAATAGTGCTTTAAATGCTTGAAGATAGCTATCATGTCTTTCCCACGTCTTCTCTTCTCCAGGTTGTTTCTGTTCAGTTGTTTTCAGGCATGTTGAACTCTTCAAGACTCCATTTGTTGCTTTCTGGGCAAAGATACTGGAATGGTTTGTCATTTCCTTCTCCAGCTCATTTTACACATGAGGAATTGAGGCAAACAGGGTTAAGTGATTTGCCTAGAGTCACACAACTAATTAAGTGTCTGAGGTCAGATTTGAACTTAGGAAGATGATTTTTTCTGACCTCAGGTTCAGTACCCAGTCCACAGCACCATCTAGTTAACCTTAGATTAAATGATCTAAATTTGATAAATTGATTCTCTTGTGTCATGCTTTCTAATTCTTCTACTGTCCTTCCTGAGACCTGTCCCACTTTGGAAATATCTTTTTAAAAATAAAATACTGATAATTGGACACAGATTAGGGCAAGGTACAGTAGGATACTCACCTCCTCATTTTGGAGACTATTGATTAATTAATGAAGCCCATATTATTATAATTTTTATTATTTCCTTGAATATTCTAACACTGACTCATTTATCTTACAATTCACTGAAACTTAAGAGACTTAAATAGCTATCCTTTATTTTCTTCTCATTTTTTGCAATAACATAGCTAATGCTCACCCTTCTTTTTACAATTTTCTACCTCTCCAAATATAAAGAGAAATAAACAATCCATATAATAAATAAGCATGGTCAAGTGAAATTAAACTGCACATTAGCCACATATAAAAATATATTTCTCATTCTGTACATCAGATTTATCACCTGTGTCAAAAAAGGAATAGTATGCTTTAAATTGACATTCATCCTCAGTGTTTTTAATTGGTCATTATCATGATCAGGGTTCCCAAGTTTTTCCAAGATATTTTTCTCTATTATTATAAAAAGTATTTATAAAATTTATAAAAAATAACGTTTTTATAAAAAATTGTTTTTCCTCTTCCTAACTTAGGTAATAGTGCCATATTTGTGTTATAAAAAAAGAATTTGTGAGGATACCTTCTCTGTCTATTTTCCCAAATAGTTTATATAGTATTGACATTAATTGTTCTTTAAATGTGTGCTAGAATTTACTTGTGAATCCATCTGGCCCAGGAGTTTTTTCTTAGGTAGTTCATTGATGGTTGTTCAATTTCTTTTTCAGAGATGGGATTATTTAAGTATTCTACCTATTTCCTTTTTGTTATTCTAGGTAATTTATATGTTTGTAAATATTCATCTATTTCACTTAGATTGTCAGATTTCTTGGCATATAATTTGTCAAAATAACTCTTAATGATTCTTTTAATATCTCCTTCATTGATAGTGAATTCACCCTTTTCATTTTTGATACTGATTATTTGATTTTCTGCTTGCCTTTTAAAAAATAAAATTCACTAATACTCTGTCTATTTTATTTTTTACTATAAAACCAACTGGTAGTCTTCTTTATTAGTTCAATAATTCTCTTACTTTCAATTATAGTAATTTCTTCTTTAATTTTTAAGATTTCAAATTTAGTCTTTAATTGGGGATTTATTTTGTTGTTGTTTTTAAACTTTACCTTCTGCCTCAGAATCAATACTATTTATTGGCTCTAAGGCAGAAGAGGGGTAAGGGCTAGACAATAGGGTTTAAGTGACTTGCCCTGGGTCACATAGCTAGGAAGTGTCTGAGGCCAGATTTGAACCCAGGACCTTCTGTCTCTGGGCCTGGCTCTCAATCCACTGAGCCACCCAGTTGTCCCCTAGTTGGGAATTTTTAATTAGTTCTTCTGATTTTTTTTTAGTTGCATACCCAATTCTTTTATCTGCTTTTTGTTTATTTTATTGATGTAGGCATTTAGAGAAACACATTTTCCTCTAAGTACTGTTTTTCTGAATCTCATATGTTTTGATATGTTGTCTTCTCATTGCCAATCTCATAAATAATTTATTGCTTCTATAATTTGTTTTTTGATCCACTTCTTTTATAAAATTAGATTTAGTTTCCAATTGATTTTTGATTTGTCTTTCCAGTGACCCTTAATGATAATAATTTTTATTGAGTTAAGACCTGAAAATGATGAATTTGTTATTTCTGCTTTTCTGCATTTGGTCATGAAGTTTTTATGCCCTAATACATGGTCAGTTTTTGTGTAGGTACCTTGTACTGCAGAAAAGAGGGTATATGTCTTTCTCTTCCCATTCAAGTTCTCTTGAAATCTATTACTTCAAAAATTTCTAATTCTTTTTTATTTATTTCATTTATCTAGATCTAAAAGGAGGAAGTTGAGGTCCCCCACTAATATAGTTTTACTACATATTTCCTTCTGAATCTCATATAATTTCTTCTTTAAAAATTTGGAGGCTATAACATTTGGTGTATATTTTTAGTACTAATATTAGTTCATTGTTGAAAGTAACTTTTAGCAAGATGTAATTTCTTTCCTTATCTCTTTTAATCAGATGCATTTTTGCTTTAGATTTGCCTGAGATCATGATTGCTACTCTTGCTTTTTTTTTAAATTACAGATGATACACAGTAAATTTTGCTCTAGTCTCTTATCTTTTCTTTTTGTCTCCCTGCCTAAAATGTGTTTCTTGTAAATTACATATAGTAGGATTCTGATCTTTAATCCACTCAGCTGTCTGCTTCCTTTTTATGGATAAGTTCATTCTATTCATATACATCGTTATTATTACCAGCTGTGTATCCCCCTCCATCTTATTTTCCCCTTTTATCCTGTTCTTTCTCCTTTCACTCCATTCCTCCTCACCAGTGTTTTGCTTTTAATCACCACCCCTGCTTTCCCTTCCTATTAACTCATCTTGTTTCATTTCCCTTATACTTCTCTAAAGGGTAACATAAGATTCTACTCCCCAGCGAGTATAGTTATTATTCCCTTTCTGAGTCAGTTATGATAAGAATAATGTTTAAGCATGGCCCATCACCACCCTTATCCTTCTCTCCACTGCAATAGTTTTTCACTCTTCTTTAAGGTGAGGTAATTTATATATAATTCCATCTCTCCCTTCCCTTTTCTCTCAGTGCAATTCTCTTTTTCACCCTTTGATTTATTTTTCACATATTATATCATCCTAATCCTTACTCCAACACTGACTCATCTGTCTATATGTACTTCTTCTAAATGCTCTAATACTGATAAAAGATTTTCAGAATTAAAAATGTAATCTTTCCTTATAGGAATACAAAATTTGCCCTTATGGAATCCCTTCAATTTTCTCTTTCATATTTACCTTTTAATACTTGTTTTGGTTCTTGTGTTTAGACATCAATTTTTAGTTTAGGTCTAGCCTTTTCATCAGGAGTGCTTGGAAATCTATTTAATTAAATGGCCATTTTTCCCCTGAAAAGAATATATTCAGTTTTGATGGACAGGTGATTCTGGGTTGTAAACCTAAACCTTCTGTCTTCTGAGATATCATATTCCAAAACTGCTAATCCTTTAATGTGGAGACTGCTAAATCCTGTGCAATACTGACTATAGCTCCATGATATTTGAATACTTTCTTCCTGGCTGCCTATTTTCTCCTTGACTTGGGGGTTCTTGCATTTAGCTATACTATTCCTGAGGATTGTCATTTGGGGATGTATTTCTGGAGGTGATCTTTGGATTCTTTCAATTTCTATTTTATTCTCTTATTCAAGAACATCAGGGAAGTTTTCTTTGATAATTTCTTATATTATGATGGCCAGGATTTTATTTTGATCATGGCTCTCAGGAACTTCAATTATTCTTAAAATGTCTCTCTTAGATCTATTTTCCAGATCAGTTGCTTTTTCAATGAGATATTTCAGGTTTTCTTTTACTTCTACCCTGCCATCTTGGCTCTGCCCCATTCTAACTCTCCTAATGGCCAAGTTCTTTGGTGTATAAGAAGTATCTCCCAATGAAATGATGTACATAGTTTAAATTTATTGAATGTGCTTTGATTCTCTTTCCTTTTCTCTTTTTATAATTCTCTTGAGTCTTGTATATGAAAGTCAATTTTTTCCATTCAGCTCTAGTCTTTTCATCAGGAATGCCTGAAAGGTTTCTATTTCATTGAATATCCATTTTCCCTTTCAAGGATTATTGTCAGTTTCCTGGGTGATTCTTGGTTGAGGTCCTAGCTCCTTTCCTATCCTATGGAATATCTTATTCCAGTCCCTCTCATCCTTTAATATAAGAGCTGCTAAGTCTTATGTTGTCCAGACTGTGACTCCAGGATATTTGAATTGTTCCTTTTTGACTATATGCCAAATTTTCTCCTTGACTATGGAGTTTTGGAATTTGACTAAAATATTCTGGGAGTTATCATTTTGGGATCTCTTTCAGGAAGTGATAGGCAGATTTTTTTCCTATTTTTATTTAGCCCTCCAGTTCTAGAACATTAGGGCAATTTTCCTTGATCATTTCTTGAATGATAATATCTAAACTTTTTTTAATCATGGTTTTCAAGTACTCCAATAATTCTTAAATTATATCCACTGGATTTATTTTGCAGGTCAGTTGTTTTTCCCATGACATATTTCACATTTTCTTCTATGTTTTCATTGTTTTGACTGATTGTTTCTTGATGTCTCATGGAGTTATTAGCTTCCATTTGCCCAATTCTAGTTTTTAAGGCACAATTTTTTGAGTGAGTTTTTTATACTTTATTTTCCATTTGGCCAAGTCTAATTTGTAAAGAGTTCTTTTACTAATTTTTCTTCTACTTTTATTTGATTTTTTAAATCCTGTTTTAAACTCCTCCATTTATTCTTTTTGGGCTTGAGAACTATTCATATTTTTCTTGGAAGCTATGGATGCAGCAGTATTGACTTTATTGTCTTCTTCTGAGTTTGAGTCTACCCTGTCACCAAAATAACTCTCTCAGTTGACTTTCTTTTCTTTTCTTTTGCTATTTGATCATTTTCCTGCCTTTTTCTTTTCTTTTAGTTAAAAAAAACCCTGTAAAAGTTGAACTCTGTAACTATGCTATATAGAGCATTGTTCCAAGTTTTAGGTTCTTTGTGCAGCTGCCTTTAGAGCTGACATTGAGGATTTATCTGCTTTCAGTTCTTCCAAGGATGTATGATGTAAGGAGAGGTGTATTTAATACTCTCCCAGCCTGTGCTCTGGTCTGTGAGAAACTGTAAGCATTCTTTTACTCCTTGAAACTGTGGCCAGGGTCTTCTGCTGCCCTGTGGTTGCCAGTACTTGTGCATGCTGGTATTCCTCCTCACCCTACAACAGGACTGTGACCTGGTTTTCTTTATGAGCAATATGACAAGAGTCTTGCACCCAGAGCCAGCAAAGGAATCCTTGTAATTTCCTGAATAATTTTATGACCTCCTTTACCATCAGTAGCTGGGAGTTCTGGAATCCATGGCTGCTGCTTCAATTGTGCCCAAGGCCTGTTGCTTCCCTGAGGCTTACTCTGTCTCATTAAGCTCCACTTCTACCAAGTGCACTAGATTCCTTGAGCCAGCCTTCCAAGTTGTTTTGGGCTGGAAAATTACTTCACCATATCTTTTTGTGGGTTATGTTGCTCTAGAATTCTTTTTGAGGCATGATATCATTGATTTTTGGAGGATTAGTTGGTAGAAATCAGATGGGTCCCTGAACCTTCTCTGCCATCTTGGCTCCATCCCCAAAATTTGGTTATTTTCAGGAGACATCAGTGATATCTAAAAATCACAATATGGAAGGCATGTACCACTTCCAAGTCATATTTCTTTGTCCTTCTGTATGGGACAATGTGATCACTGCTTAAAAAGTGGGAGCTGAGATTTCAGTAGATTATGTCTTCCTTCTTATTTTTGAGTTACTCAAATGTCTTCAATCTTACAAGAAAGGAAAGCCTAGGAATCTTTTTTAACTTTTGTTTTAAGAGGCAGTAAAAATAGAATGAAAGATTGAGTTTAGATGATTTTAAAATCCTATTGTGAAAAAAATAATTATTTGCTTATTTTAGCACCAACTTCCTAATGCCATACTCTGCTCATTTTCCCATTTTCAAATGAGTTATTAACCTATCATCAATAGTGCCTGTACTTGCATATGCCTGTGTGTTTTGTGTGTGTGTGTGTGTGTGTGTGTGTGTGTGTGTGTGTGTGTGTGGTGTAATTTGAGATGCAAATGAAATTATAAACCCCAGGATGTTCCTATCTAAGAACTCTGATAAGCATTAGACCTTTGAAAAGTCATTTTCTCTTTTTTTCTGTGACCCTCTAGCAAATTATGATCAAAGGAGAAAATCAAACAGAATGGTGAAAATATAGTGATTAGTGTGATTTGAATTGATTTGAAAGATGAAGTTGTGAATGAAAATAGGGAGACTAGATAGGGAATGAGATATAAATACATCTATAGTCACAAGCTGGTCTTAATCATGTCAGGGATTATGTTTTATGTATGTTTGCACATACAAAGGATAACATTGAAATGTCTTAAAATTTTAGGACACAAAGTTTCATATAATAATATTAACTAATTTATAGCACTTGAAAGTTTTCAAATTGTTCCCCTCACCCAACTATCTGGAATCCAATTTTACTACATTTTTCTTTATGATACATAATTTGTCTACCTATTGCATTTTGAAATTCCCTTTCAAAAAGATGATGTAGCAAGTACACACCTTATACTTGCTCAAGGTATTTTTTTGACAGATTTTACTTTTATTAAATACGATATGGTGCATCTAAAACGAATTGGGACAATCAGCAAACCTGAAAAGCTTTGAAGAGTAGACAGTTGCTGAAAGGAAAATAAGTCACTGGCTGAGGACAATACCTATGATGAGATGAGGTAATTGACCCAAGTAAGGAGCTTCAAAGAATAACTGATTGTAAGGGCACTGGGCAATCAGGGCAAAACAGGGGAAAAAAGAATCTCATTTATGACAAGATTTCAGAATGTTCCATGACACCCTTGGCAGGTAAGTGAAGAGTGGAGGTTGTCAGATGCACAAAGGCACAATTGAGGTCATATTCAAGTACATGAAACACTAAAAGGGACTGTGAAAATACTCATAGTATGGTAGGATTGTGTTGTCTCTAATATAACTTAAGTTGGTGCTTCAATAACCAAGGTTTTGAAATTCTCTCTGGGCAAGGAGATTTTCTTTGACAGGGTTGATTCTAAAGAATTAAATCTGTAGTGAGAATATTATCTATGTTCATTCTACCAAACTACCTAAAACTACTGTCTTAAGTCTAATTACATTATTGAAACCATTCCATAACTAAACCTCATATTATAGATAAGATCATTGAATCATAGCTATAGAGATATAAAGGACTCAATAGATCATTTATTCTAATCACTTCATTTTAGACAGAGAGAGAGAAAGAAAGAGAGAGAGAGAGAGAGAATATTTATTAAACTCTTACTATATAACAGGTATTGTGTTAAGTACAAAAGACAGAAAAACAAACAAAAGGAAGACAGTCTTTACCCTTAGAGTGATTACACTGAATAGGGAAAGACAATACACAAAGAAGAGCTGTAAAGGGAAGTAGGAGAAAGTGATATCCATGTACAAGTCTGGAACAGATTAAAAATAATCTAAAGGGTGAAGAATGGAGCTAGGAGTAAAGTGGAAACGTGTGGCTTAGGTAGCTGATGAAATAGGAGTTAATCAACTTACTGAAAGTGATTTATGCTGAAATATCTTCAGGGATCTTTGGGGGGTTCAAGGAGGACTAGCACTTCTGGTGTAAAGGCTTATAGAGCCCTTTTCAAGGCTACTAATCTACCTTTGGTGTTTACTTTTCACCCAACTCTCATCTGTCTCTGTGATGCTACAAAATGTGCAACAGTCACACTCTGTCAAAACTGCCTTGGCAGATGAGGTATACCAGGTTGAAGGGAACCAACAGGCCTTGAACCTATTGGTGAGTGAGCAGGGATATCTACCCAAGCATGTGAAGACTTCCCCCAGCATAATGAATGGATAAAAGTAATTTTTTTCTAAAATTCATGAAGGAGGAACTGTGAAATGCTTAGAACTTGGGCAGACATCCAAGATGACAAGGTCATCCATTACCTCTAAGACTTTGATTTTACTAATGGGCTTTGAAAAATCTAGAAAAGTAAGGAAGTAAGAAAAATTTAGAAGACTAAGTTCTTTGTGCAAACCTACATCACTTAAATTGAATTCATGCTCAAGTCAAGACATTAACCTCTGATGCCACCAGACCTCCTTGAAAACAGAATGATGAGAGGGCAAGGCCAAAAACCGAGAAGGTACACAGAACCACCTAATCTCTCTTTTAAAAAAATATTATATACATAATAACCACCACCAATAAAACATTTAACTAAAGAAGTACATAAAATGTATAAATCATATATGTGTGCTAATATGAACATCCTCTGCTTTTGAGTTCCTTTAGATTTATTTTACTTGCATATTTTTTCATGATTTTGTGGCTATTTAAAAATAAATTTAAAAATGTCATCTTATTATGTATTATTTTTCTCCTCTTTTCTTCTCTTCCTATATTTTCCTTATTTTCTTTATA
This sequence comes from Gracilinanus agilis, assembly GCF_016433145.1. Lineage (NCBI taxonomy): Eukaryota > Metazoa > Chordata > Mammalia > Didelphimorphia > Didelphidae > Gracilinanus > Gracilinanus agilis. The sequence continues at coordinate 397,249,790 of NC_058131.1, read as the reverse complement.
TTTCCAATACTTGTCATTTCTAATAACATATCATTATTCATTACATTCCCGTATCAGAATCTTTTCAGTCATTTCTCCTATTCATTTTATTTGTGTTATTTCCAATTATTTCATCATTAAAACAAAGCTTCCATGAATATTTTCATACATACACAGCTGCTTACTCTTTCAATAATGCCCAGAGGGCCTAATCCTAGTAAGGAGATCCCTAGGTCAATGAACATGAATAGCTTAAAGCTCTTAATATAGATTTCCAACTTGTTTCCTAAAAAGCAATTCACAACTGCTCTAGCAATGTCATATTAGGCCTGTTTCTCCATGTTCCTATCAGAATTTAATTTGGCCACTTTAGCCTGTCTAGTTCTCAGTATACATACTTTACCAGGACCATATTAGCTAAGTGGTCCTTAGGAAGCAGCACAATTTGTTGCCAGGACCATACTCTTTCCAAAACCAAAACTATCCAGCTGAGAAATAACCATGAGATCTTTTGTTCCAGTGCCACAACCCCTCAGGAATACAGGATTACCTCCATAGTATAATGAGTTTTAAAGTAAGATTTTTGTAGAATATTTTATGCTCCCTGAGCAATTGTTTTCCCACTAGAAACAATGTTTGGATTATGTGTTTAGGCTTAGATCTATTACTAACCTCAAGTAGATTTTTGGGAGGCTTTACAGATATTTATTATATTTAAATTCTCTAAGTTTCTATTCATCTCCTTTCTCATTTATTTTTTGCTTAGCTTCATTTAGTTCTAAGAAAGAAAAAATTAAGTCTCCCACTATTATTATTTTGACATCTTTTCCCATGTGCATCTCATTTAGGTTTTCCTTTAAAAATCTGGATGCTATAACATTTGGTGCATACAGTTCCAAAATTGATAATGCTTCATTATCCAAAGTACTTCCCCACCCCAACATAATATAATTACCTCTGTTTATCCCTTCCATTTATAACCATTTTACCACCAATTCTGTCAGAGATCATGACTGCAATCCCTGCCTTCTCTGGATCAGCTGAGGCATAGTATATTCTGCTCTAGCTCCTCACTTTTATTCTATGTGTACCTCTCATTTTCAGTGTGTTTCTTATAAACAACAAATTTTGGGGTACTATTTTTTTTATCCCTTGTGCTATCCATTTTCTTCCCATGTATGAATTCATCTCATTACACTCAATGTCATAGTTACTAGCTGTGCATTTCCTCTAACAATGATTCTCCTCACTGTTCCTCCCCACTTTCCCTTCCTTCCACTATATCCCTCCTCAGATATCCAATTTCCTTTGACCAATTATCTCTCCAAATCACACTCCTTCCTCAAATCCTCCATTATCCTCTCTCTTTGCCCCCCTAATTCAAAATATTCCACCTTTTCAAAGGTTCCTCCCTTGTCCCTTCCCTTTTAATTCTTATTCTATCCACCTCCTCAAAAATCCCTTCCTTATCCCCACAGTCATCCCCTCTTACTTCTTGATATGAGTTTGATTCTAAAAATACCTCCCACACTTTGTCCTAAGAATCCCTTCCTATCCCATTACTTTACCCCCACCTCTTGATATGTACTCTCCTCCCCATTCCGTCTTTTATCCCATCCCACTTCCTCCTGCTTTTTCTAGGAATTAAGAAAATGTTTACCCTTGTTATTATGCATGTTCTCTCTCTATGTCAGATCTAATGAGAGTAGGGTTCTAGAACTACCAGCCCCCACCCATACCTCCTCTTCTCTGTGGCAGTTCCTCCACTCATTCCTCCTTTATAGGAACTAGTCATTCTACCTACCTCCTCCTGGTCTATTCTCCTACCATTTCAACTCATCCATTACATATACCTCAAGCCAACAACTGGCAAAGGTGCCAATCCCAGGGGCCATAGATGACATTTTCCCACACAGGAATCAAACAATTTGAACTTTTGGGTTGCTTATGATTAAACTTTCATTACCTTTGTATGTTTCTTATAGATCAGATTTTCTGCTGAATTCTTTTTTCCCCAGTTATAGTTGAAACTCCTTTAATGCACTGAATATCCATTTTATATTTTTTTATAATTATACTTCTTTTTGTTGAATATGTTATTCTTGGGTGTAAACCCAGGTCCTTTGCTCTATGAAATGCTATGCTGCATGTCCTGCATTCTGTTAATGTTGTGCTAGGCTAAGTTTTGTCTTATTCTGACTGTAGCCCCACAGTATTTAAATTATTTTTTTATTGTTTCTTGTAGTATTTTTTCTTTAACCTTCAGAGTTATGGAGCCTAGCAATGATATTCCTTGCATTTTCATCTTTGGGTCCCTTTGAGGTGGTATCTAGTGGATTCTTTCAATTTTTATTTTACCCACTGATTTTCTGGACATTTCTCCTTGATGTTTTCTTTCTTTTTTCTTTTTTTTTTAGTTTTAGAAAAATTTTCCATGGTTACATGATTCATGTTTTTACTTTCCCCTAAACCACCTCAAACTCCATCCCCCATAGCTAATGCACATTTCCACTGGTTTTAACATGTGTCATCAATCAAGACTTATTTACATATTATTGATAGATGCATTGGTGTGGTCCTTTTGGGTCTACATCCCCAATCATGTCCTCATCAACCCAAGTGTTCAAGCAGTTGTTTTTCTTCTGTCTTTCCTCTCCTGTAGTTCTTCCTCTGAATGTGGCTATCGTTCTTTTCCATAAATGCCTCAGAATTGTCCTGGGTCATTGCATTACTGCTAGTATAGAAGTCCATTACATTCTATTTTACCACAGTGTATCAGTCTCTGTAAAATGTTCTTCTGGCTCTGCTCCTTTCACTCTGCATCAATTCCTGGAGGTCTTTCCAGTTCACATGGAATTCCTCCAGTTTATTATTCCTTTGAGCACAATAGTATTCCACCACAGACATATGCCACAATTTGTTCAGCCATTCCCCAGTTGAAGGGCATACCCTTGCTTTCCAGTTTTTTGCCACCACAAAGAGTGCAGCTATAAATATTTTTGTACAAGTCTGTTTGTCTATGATCTCTTTGGGGTACAAACCCAGCAATGGTATGGGTAGATCAAAGGGCAGGCATTCTTTTTTATATATTTTTTTATTTTTTATTTTATTTTATTTTTAAACATTTATTAATATTCATTTTAACATGGTTACATGATTCATGCTCCTACTTTCCCCTTTACCCCCTACTCTCCCCCCACCCATGGCCGATGCACATTTCCACTGGTTTTAACATGTGTCATTGATCAAGACCTATTTCGCTCTTTGGGCATAGTTCCAAATTGCTAACCAGAATGGTTGGATCAGTTCACAACTCCATCAGCAGTGCATTAATGTCCCAATTTTGCCAAATCCCCTCCAACATTCATTACTCTCCCCTGCTATCATTTTAGCCAATCTGCTAGGTGTGAGGTGGTACCTCAGAGTTGTTTTGATTTGCATTTCTCTAATTATTAGAGATTTAGAACACTTTCTCATGTTCTTATTGATAGTTTTGATTTCTTTTTCTGAAAATTGCCTATTCATGTCCCTTGCCCATTTATCAATTAGGGAATGGCTTGATTTTTTATACATTTGCTTTAGTTCCTTATATATTTGAGTAATTAGACCTCTGTCAGAATTTTTTGTTATAAAGATTTTTTACCAGTTTGTTGTTTCCCTTATGATTTAGGTTGCATTGCTTTTCTTTGTACAAAACCTTTTTAATTTAATATAATCAAAATTATTTATTTTACATTTTGTAATTTTTTCTAACTCTTGCTTGGTTTTAAAATCTTTCTTTTTCCAGAGATCTGACAAGTATACTATTCTTTGTTCAATTAATTTACTTACAGTTTCCTTCTTTATATTCAAGTCTTTCATCCATTCTGAATTTATCTTGGTGTAGAGTGTGAGATGTTGATCTAAAACCTAATCTCTCCCATACTGTTTTCCATTTTCCCAGCAATTTTTGTCAAATAGTGGATTTTTGTCCCAAACGTTTGGCTCTCTGGGTTTCTCATACATTTTTTTCCTGATGTCACTTACCCCAAGTCTATTCCACTGATCTTCCCTTCTGTCTCTTAGCCAGTATCATATTGTTTTGATGACCACTACTTTATAGTATACCTTAATATCTGGTACTGCTAGGCCACCTTCTTTCATGTTTTTTTTTTTCATTATTTCCCTTGATATTCTTGATCTTATGTTCTTCCAAATGAACTTTGTTATATTTTTTTTTCTAATTCAGTAAAAAAAATTTTTTTGATAGTTTGATAGGTATGGCACTAAATAAGTAAATTAATTTGGGTAGAATGGCCATTCTTATTATGTTAGTTGGTCCTACCCATGAGCAGTCAATGTTTTTACAATTGTTTAGATCAAGTTTTAATTGTTTAGAAAATGTTCTGTAGTTGTGTTCGTATAATTCCTGTGTTTGTTTTGGTAAATAGATTCCCAATTATTTTATATTGTCTAGGGTGATTTTATTTTATTTTATTTTATTTTTTAAACCCTTACCTTCTGTCTTGGAGCCAATACTCTGTATTGGCTCCAAGGCAGAAGTGTGGTAAGGGTAGGCAATGGGCATCAAGTGACTTGCCCAGGGTCACACAGCTAGGAAGTGTCTGAGGCCAGATTCAAACCTAGGATCTTCCATCTCTAGGCCTGGCTCTCAATCCACTGAGCTACCCAGCTGCCCCCTAGGGTGATTTTAAATGGTGTTTCTCTTTCTACCTCTTGCTGTTGTGATGTGTTGGAAATATATAGAAATGCTGATGATTTATGTGCATTTATTTTGTATTCCGCAACTTAGGTAAAGTTGTTGATTATTTCTACTAGCTTTTTAGTTGATTCTCTAGGATTTTTAAGTAGACCATCATATCATCTTGATGATTTCTTAGAGCAATGCATCTGCATGTTTTTCTTTAATCATAACTTTCTGGGAGTCCAACTATTCATGTATTATCTCTCCTTGACCTATTTTTGATATCAGTCATTTTTCTGATAAGATTTTTCATATTCTCTTCTATTGTTTCATTCTTTTGATTTTTCTTTATTCTGTATCATTGTCTTAGGAAATCATTAGCATCTCCTTGTCCAATTGTAATTCTTAATTCATGATTTTCTTCCTTGAGTTCCTTCATCTCTTTTTCCTTCGAGGTGATCTTTCTTTCATAATTTTCTTGCATTGCACTTATTTTTTCCTAATTTTTCCTCAGGCACTTTCATTTTGTTTTTGAATTCTTTTAAAAACTTTGGTCCAGCTCTTCAATCCAGCTATAGCATTGCTGGGTTTGTACCCCAAAGAGATCACAGAGAAACAGACTTTTACAAAAATATTTATAGCTATACTTTTTTTTGGTGGCAAAAACTGGAAAACAAGGGTATGCCCTTCACTTGGGGAATGGCTAAACAAATTGTGGTAAATGCTGGTGATGGAATACTATTGAGCTCAAAGGAATAATAAGCTGGATGTCTAGTCTTCCTTCCTTGAGCCTCTAAAGTCCCTCCTTTGCTAATAGTGAGGCTTGAGTTCCTTCACTCAGGGCCTGCTACCTGTAGATTCCATAAAATCTATTCCTTTAATCTGTAGCTATGAGCCAGCAGGGATCTCCAGAGCTGAGGCTGAAGCAGACATAGATTCTCCTAGAGATCTCCAACTGAGAATTCCAGTGGTATCCTCAAGGGGCAGGCTCCAAGGTTCAGAAAACAAGGTGAAGTTGCTAATCCTGGTCTCAGGGATTACCTTGTTGATTCCACTCTGTGTCCTCTGTTCCTGCCCTCAGAGACTGTGGTGGTGGGACTGAGGCTAGGGAAGTAGGAAAACTTCCTCCCTAGTTTCCCCAGGTTATTCAGATTTGCTATCCATTTCTGTTTTTTTTTTTTTTTTTTTTTGCCACTTTTAACTTTGATTTTGTGGAGTACTTTTTGGTTTATTGTGTAGAATATTAGGAGGGTAAGAAAGCTTCATACCCTACTCCACCATCTTCCCACAATGCATCCCTAATCTCTAAAATTTGTCCTCTAACCAGTTGTGATATAACACCTCAAAATAAATTCAAGAGCAGCACAACCCACAAAAAGATAGATAATTTATCAGGCCCAAACAATTTAGAAGGTTATCATGAAACATCTATTGCAATGAGGTGGAAGTAAGGCATAAAGCAGGACACCAAAATAGGCCCCACCTCAGCAACAGACTTTGGCAGTAACTGAGCTAACAGGAAAGGCTTATGGAGTTCTCAGATCCAGACAGTAAGAGGTGTTTGGACAATTGCTTAGAAGGAGATTAAAGGGGTCCCCTTCCTGGCTTTGGGATCAAAACTCTTTCAGCATTGCCCATATCCAGATACAGGTGAAAGTCCTGGGACACAGTCTCAGGGCAAGGAGGAGCACTAGTACAGACTAGCACTTGCAACATCAGGGGAGCAAGGGACCATGGTCACAGTTCCAAGTTAGAAAAGAATGCTCATGGTTGTTCACAAACAAGAAGAGTACTAAACACACTGTTGCTTAGATCATGCAACCTTGGATAAACTGAAAACTTTTAGATCATCAAAGTAGATTTGAAGACAGCTTCATAAATAATCTGATAATACTTCCTTTACCATAGGAACAGAGCCCAAATTTAACAGGTTATTTTTTAAGTTAAAAGAAAAGAAAAATGTCAGAAAATTTGCAAACAACAATAAAAGGAAACTCAACATAGAAAGTGATTTTGGTGACAATGAAGACCAAAACACAAATAGTTGTGAATTAATTCAATAACTCAGAGTAAGAAGACAACACAATTAATACAGCTGCAACCAAAGCCTCAAAAATATGAATTTTTCTCAAACCCCCCAAAAATGAATAAAGGAGCTCAAAAAAGATTTTAAAAATCAAATAAGGGAAGTAGAAGAAAAATTGGGAAAAGAAATGATAGTAACAGAGGAAAATCATAAAAAAGATTCAATAACTTGGTAAGAAGGCACAAAAATACTGAAGAAATTAGTAAATTGAAAAACATAATAAGCCAATTGATAAAAGAGGCAAAAAAAATCCACAGAAGAGAAGAATTACTAAAAAGACAGAATTGTCCACATGGAAAATGAGGTTCAAAAATTCACTGAAGAAATGAACTTTTTACAAAGTAGAAATGGATAAATAGAAAAGGTTTTTAAAAAGCCATTGAAGAAAATTATACCTTAAAAAGTAATTATTGGGCAAATAGAAGCTAATTACTTTATGCAACATAAAAAAAAATCAAAGTCAAAAGAATGAAAAAAGAGAAAAAATGAAATATCTCATGAGAAAAACACCTAGCCTGGAAAATAAATCCAGGCAAAATGATCTAAAAAATTTTGGACTACCTGAAAGCCATTATCAAAAAAAATTTCTACATGTTTTTTCAAGGAATTATCAAGAAAGACTATCATGAAATTCTAGAACCAGAGTGTAAAATAGAAATTGAAAGTATCCACTGATCACCTACTGAAAGAGATTCCCAAAAGATAGTTCCCAAAGATATTATAACCAAATTCCTAAACTCCAAGATTAAAAAGAAAATATTGCAAGCAACCAAAAAAAAATAATTCAAATATGATGGAGCCAGAGTCATGATAACACAAGATTTAGAAGCTTTTCCACTAAAGAATTAGAGAGGTTAGAATGAGATATTCCAATGGTGAAAGGAGCTAGGACTTCAACCAAGAATCACTTGCCCATCAAAATTTAGCATAATCCTTCAAGGAAAAGAATGACTATTCAGTGAAATATAGGAGTTTCAAACATTACTGATGAAAAGAAAAGAAGTGACTGGAAAATTTAACTGTCAAATACTGCCCCAAGAGAAGCATAAAAAGCTTCTCTTAAAAGCTCCTAAAGATTTCCCATAAAAAGGTAATCAAAAAAAGAGAAAACAAAAGGCATTCAATTATGTTAAATTGTTTATATACCTATATGGGAAGATGATTGTTGTAACTCCTAAAAAACTTTATCATTATTTGTCCAGTTAGAGGGAGTATGCAGAGACAGAGGGCAAGTGTGTGAGTTGAATGTAAGATGATAACTAAAATAAGTAAAATTACTGATTTAGAAAGAGGTATACATTCAGAGAAGGGAGAAAGGAGAAAGAGAATGGGGTAAATTACCTCACTAAAAAGAGTTATGAAAGAACTTTTTGAGTCTAGAGGAAGACAGGAAATGTGAGGAGGTGAGTACTTGAACCTTACTGTCATCAGAATTGGCTCAAAGGATATAGAACATATAGAATAAATAGAAGAATGAATAGAACTCTATCTTACCCTACAGAAAGTAGGCATGGAAGGAGGTACTGATGGAAAATTGAGGATTATGGTGGTCAGAAGCTAAACAATTTTGAGGATAGACAGAATGAAAGGAGAGAAAAGAATAAATACTGTGGGAAGTAGGATGGAAAGTAATACACAGTAAATACAATGATGAAAAAAATTTACAAGTTTAATAAAGGTCTCATTTCTCAAATACATAGAGAAATGAATTGAATGTATAAAAATACAAGCCATTCTCCAATTGATTAAGCAGTCAAAAGTTATAAACTAGCAGTTCTCAGACAAAATAATTAAAACTCATGCAAAAAATGTTAAATCATTGTTATAAAAATGAAAATTAAAACAACTCTGTGATATCATTCCACACCTCTCAGATTGACTTATATGACAGAAAAGGTAAATGTCAAAAATTGGAGGGGATGTGGGAAAACTAAGATACTAATGCATTGTTGGAGGAGTTGTGAACTAATTCAAGCATTCTGGAAAACAATTTGGACCTATACCCAAAGGTAAAAAATATATCATTTCGCCCAGCAATACCATTACTAGATTTGTAACCTAAAGAGATAAAAAACAAAAAGAGAATTTTACAAAAATATTTAAATGTCTCTTTTTTTTGGTAGGGACAAAGAATTAGAAAATGAGGCAATACCTGTCAAGTGGAAAATTGCTGAGTAAGTTATAATTCATAGTTGTGATGAAATACTACTGTGCTGTAAGAAATGACAAAACAGGAGAAGCTGAGAATATCCTGGAAAGACTTACACAAATTGAAGCAGAGTGAAGTAAGCAGAATCAGAAGACTGTTATACATAGTGATAGCAATATTATAATATGAACAACTATGAATCAATTAGCAATTCTCACACTACAATGATTTAAAAAAATCCAAAAGGACTTGTGATTTTAAAAAATGCCATCTTCTTCTAGATAGAACTGATGACATCTGAATTTGGGCCAAAGCACACTTTTTCCCATTTTCTTAATTATTTTTGTTCAAGTTTCCTTCCACAAAGGTATGAATATGGGGGAAATGTTTTATATAATTGCCCATGTAAAATCTATGTCAGATTGCTTGTTATCTCAGTGAGAGGAAGGAGGAAAAAGTGAAGGAAGGAGAGAATTTGAGACTCAGAATTCTTTTTAAAATGTTGGAAACTGTTTTTAAATATAATTGGGAAAAAATAAAAATAACTTTAAAAAGAAAAGAAACTAATAGATGAACAATAATATCTTTAGTATCTCAAGGATCAAAAGGCTGCTGGAGAAGAGGCAGAAAAAAGTGAAGAGTGGAGGATGGAACCATGAGTGAAAGAACTAAGAAAAATAATGTCTAGGGAGAGTTATTATTCCAATTCAATTCTTTTAAGTATATAAAAGAAAGACATTTTTATAAACATTTTAAGATACTTCAGAAGAGTGTATTTTATAGACTAAGGAATAATTCAGTTCCTTTAGGCAGTAGATAGAACACATGTACTGTTATAAGACCTTAAGAATGATTGTGAGCTAACATTAGATTATAATGTTTAGACATATATTAAGGATATTATTCCTCCCTACCAAAAAGAAAACCAGGGTAAACTACAATGATTACTATTTCTTGTTTGAATGTCTAAGGTATCACAATATTGATTATACTTAGAAGGAAAAAGAAATCTAACCTTCACTTTAAATGACAAGTTCATGCCATCTATATCTATCTATTTTTAAGTAATTTAACAAGATTGTTTTTGTTAAATAACTTTAAAAAATGTATGGCATGAACATGCTGTTGAAAGGGAAGTTTAGGTTTCTTTTTCCTTCTAAGTCAATCTCTATATCTATCTCTATCTCTATTTATATCTATCTATATCTATATCTACATCTACATCTATATTTATATCTATATGATGGATATATATATATATATATGAGTATATATAATCAGAGGAAAGAATCTTGACTCTGAAGTCTGAAGACTTGAGTTTTAATCCTAGCGTTGATATTATATGTGTGTATGCATTTATATATGCTTTTGTGTGTATTTAGCATATATATACATATGCATCCATGCATGCTGTCTGTGTATATGCATACTTTCACATACATCAGTGCATATTCCAAATGAATTGATGTATATATACATATATATGGGGGACATACAAATAACAAATCAAATATATATGTGCAAATATATTTAATTTTGTACATATATATTATATCTATTACCTACACACACATATAAGTTTACATTTTCATTTTGAATTCCAATTTTCTCTCTCACTCACTGCCCCATTCATTGAGAAGTTAAACTATATGGTACTGTAAGATTAAAAATTAATATCCAAATACTCCAAGTATTATAATTTTATAAGGCTTTATTTATAATAATGAAGCAAAAGGAAAATTAGCTGCCTCAGCAAAGAAAAAGAAAATTACCCAACTACACACACAGGAAAAGAGAGAGAGCCAGGGCAGGATTACACACAACTATATACAATGTAAACATGCAACTTAGGGATGAAAGAGGAAAAGGATGCTGGGGATGTAGTTCAAAGGTACAAAATTTCTATTTATACATTCCCCCCATGATCCTTTGGGAGATGAGTCTCCCCAAAGAGATCATTTTAACATAATCAACTTAAAACTTAAAGATTTTTAACTAAAGGTATATACAACATTCCAGTTTCTGAAGGGAAATTACAATAATTTGGGGATAAGAGGGAAATAAAAGAGAAAAAGAACAAAACCAATGATTGCTACATTGACAAAAAGCTAATTTTGGGGCAGTCCACTTTGGCATAAGAGTACACATTCAAAATGGATGCATTCAATCCCCCATAGTTCAATTCACCACATCCCAAAGTTCATTCTAGATCTTTTGATGCAATGTGTGGTTTCTGCAGGCATCTTCACAGCATCTTCTCCAAAAAGTTCACTTTCTGGATTGTGGGAGGTAGTCTCTTATTCTAAATTAGGCTGAAATTTAAATCAAAGTTCACAATAATAACATAGTTCCCCCCGAGGAAGATAATAACAAAAGAAATGGCTTCCTTAGCATGATATAATTGCAAATAATCCTCGGGGTCATTATAGTCCCATTGAGGATCCTGAGGTGGCCAGTGTGCTGCATTGCACCCTCAAACTTTATTAACTTGGGAGATGATCTTATTCCTCTCATGTTCCATTAGAAAAGCCTGGAACAATTTTTCAACATCTTTATAAAAGGTTCATATTGAAAAACTATATAGGCTGTCTTTTTTTGTTACAAGGATAGGTTCATCTTCATAACTAGGAATATCACATTTTAATTCCTTTATATCTTGGGGTATGAAAGGTGTATGGTATCTGAAGTTTAACACATCTCCATTGTGTCCTATTGTGGGCACTTCCCTTAAGGGGAAAAGGCCTTCATAGGTATTGGTCAGTGGTCCTGGTTTTTTAGAAGTTGTCTGTGAGGATATCAAGGTAACATGGGTAGGAACTGATATGGTAGAAGGATGAGGTTTCCTATGGGGTAGGAGAAGGGAAGGGGGAGGATGGGGCATCAGGAGAAAGAGAAGGGGAGGGAGAGTTAGCCAGGAGTGGCAGAGCTCGAGAGAGGAGGTTCTCCACTTGATATATAGGAGAGGGGTCTTCTCTTTCTCCCTCTCTCTCTCTCTCTTTCTCTTTCTCTCTCTTTCTCTCTCTCTCTCTCTCTCTCAGGAGAAATAGGATTTTCCTTTCTCAATAGTAAAGGAACAGGTTTACAAAAATCAGACATTTTTTGGATAGAACACTTCTTTTCCATTAGACAATGTAAGCAGTGCTTGAAATTGTTCAATTGAATTTGCACGTCAGCCTGCATTTCAACTTTAATTTTCTATATGGTAGCTTTTTGTACCTTAAAATTTAGGATTTGGAAAGGAAAATTTCCTAGCAACATAAGGATAAGAAGGCATTCTGAAACCTTAAAGGTTCCTAGTTGAGTGAAAGCCAGAAGGCTTTTTTGTAGAGGAGAATTCATGCTGCTTAGCATAGTACTTTGAAGGTTAGATTAAATGAAAGGGGAAAAGAAAATATTTTTCAATGTATTTTATCTAATTATCGTATATATTTTTTATTTTTAATTTTTTTTTGCTATTAGGGGTAGGGATAAGGTAGGGGTAGGGGTATTTTATCTTATTTTATTTTATATGATGTTATATGATTTTATTGGATTTTATTTGCAAAAAAAATTTTTTTGCAATTTTTTTATTGTTGCTGCCCTCTAGTGGTAGAAAAGCAATTACTGTAGCTTAATACAGAGGGAAAAAAATTGAGTGCTCAATACTGGCCTTTAGTGGCCAAGAGGAAAAACTGAGCGCTCAAGGCCTCTAGTGGCCAAGAGCCAGCTTGGCAATGGGGGGAGGATCCTGGTGGGAGTAAGGTGGCATGGTTAAGGAAGTTTGTGCGCTAGAAAACCAAAATGAAGGATCTGGCTTCAAAGGTAAGGTGGATTTTGGGTTTGCATTTTTCTTCCTGAAAGCAAATGCGCTCCAGAGGGAGAGATTAGAACCAGGCAGGGAGTTTAAGAAGAAAGCTGGGGTGGGTAGGAGGGAGGACCAGGACCTTCTGCTAAGGCAGAGGAGCCCTGCAGGGGTTAGGAACTAACCTAAGGGAACAGGACCCCCTCTGCTGGGCTGGGGCTGGGCAGGGAATTTAAAGCTTACAAGTAGGTAGTAAGACAGGAGCAGGTAGTAGTGGCTTGAGCAGGAGCAGCCTTGGCCTCACAGGTGGGAGGAAGGGGACACAACAGCGTGAACTGCAATAGCTTGTGAACAGAAGAAAAGGCAAGGAACCCCTCCCCCGCCAAGGCAGTATCTGTTCAAACCTGGGAGGCAGCGGGGCTTGGAGAGCCCAGGAACAGTAGCAGCAGAGCAGCAGCAGCAGTAGTAGCCATGGACAGGGGCTGGGTGGGGTGTGCCCCTCCCACTGGGGAAGCTCAGTATCTTTACTGAGGGGCTATCTGAATAGATTCATATCCCAAAGTGGTATGCCAAATTGCCAGATTAAAAAATTAATATCCAAATACTCCAAGTATTATAATTTTATAAAGTTTTATTCATAATAACTTGAAGCAAAAGGAAAATTAGCAACCTTGGTAAAGAAATAGAAAGTTCCCCAACTGCACATATGGGAGAAGAGAGAGAGCCAGGGTGGGGTTACACACAACTATATACAAACAACATAAGCATGCACCTTGGGGATGAAAGAGTTTTGAAAAGGATGCTGGGAGATGTAGTTCAAAGGTATAAAATTTCTATTTATTTTACTTATTTTTCTATTTATTTTTTATATATATTATATAATAATATATATATTATTTTATATATTTTTTATATATTTCTACTTATTATTCTATTTATTTTACTCATTTTACTTATAAAAACTTATACAGCATATATTTTTGAAAACTTTTTTTTGTAATGTATCTGCTAAGAAAATTATCAGACTAGGGTAGCAGCTTTAGTAGAATTAAAAACAGCCTGAATTTGGAGATTAGTAGATTTGAATCCTGACTCTGACACTGCAGCTTATATTCTGAACTTTATAGATCTGATACTTTTTATAACTTGTAACCAAGGACAAATCACTTTACCATTGGATCATAGATATAGAGCAAGAAGAGTGATTAAAAAATAGTAATAAAGCAGTGATGGGCAAACTATGTCCCACGGGCCAGATGCAGCCCCCTGAAATGTACTATCTGGCTGCGAGACATTATTCCTAATCTGACAAATACAATGAGTAAGATACAATACAATGAAACTTTGAAAGAGTTGCCTTAGAATCAGACTGACAGATGAACATTTCCTTTCCTTTGGCCCCTTCTTTAAAAAGTTTGCCCATTACTGTAATAAAGCATCTAATCCAGGTGAAATGACTCTGTTCAAGTTTATACAGCTAGAAAATTGCTGAACTAGCATCTGAAAACAGGTCATCTTATCCCAAACCTGGTACTCTTTCTATTTCAGTAAGTTTTGGTTCACTAAGCCTGAGTTTCCTTCTCTATAGATTATATGAGAACAATGAATATTGTGTATTGTTGTGGAGTCGAAGTGAGCTAGTAAATAAAAACTGGCCTGGGAGTCAGGAAGATCTGAATAATTTTGGATCCATCCTGGATACCTTAGCCTGTGGAAATTTCTTAATTTTTCAGTGCCTCAGGTAACAGTGATTCTCTAAGACTGTAATTTATAGGGCAGTTGTTGATCTGCATTTTAGTAGAGGGATTTTCACTACCAGGAGATTTTTATTCCAATGAAATCATGATTGGACACTCCCTCCCTCAAATAAAAAAGCCTATCAACCTGCTTCACAGGGCTATTGTGAACAAATACAGTTTGGACACTTTATCCCTCCAAGAAAAAAAGCCCATACAATGTGCTCCATGGACTAATTATGAACAAATACATACCATGTCTTTTTGCACACAGTAGAAGTGTGAGCTATTATAATTACTCTGAACCTACACTGACAGGGAAGAATTGAGGCCAGCATCTGAATAATGCAGGAAAAATTAAAAAAAAAATAAACAAACAAAAATGGCCAAAGAGTAGGGGTTGGTGGAAAGGGACAGGATTTCAATCTAACTTATCAACATGTAGAAAATTAGCTTCTTGTTGCTCCCATCATGACCTGCTTCTGGCATCTTCTGGCTTTGTCCTCTTCACCCACCAAGTATCTTCACTTGCCTTTCCCTATAAAGTCTTTAATCTAGACCCCTGATGGCAAACCTATGGCATGGGTGCCAAAGAAGGCATGCAGAGACCTCTCATTGGGCACATCACCACACCTAGCAGAGTTAGTTACTAGAAAGGCAGAGGGACTGCTCCCTTCCCCCTCTCCTGAGCAGAACACTCAGGAGACTCCCTGCCCTCTTACCCTCCCCTGTCTGGTCCCAGGTTCTCCTGACCCTACTCCCTTGGGAGAGGAAGCTGAGGTTGAAGGGGAGATTCAGCACCTGGGCCTTTGAGGAAGAACAGGCCAAGCCTCTGCTGCCAGTGATGTGCAGTTTCCTGGGTGGTGGGAAAGAAGGAACCATCCGGGGAGGCTTGTACAGAACACCTAACCCCCATCCAATTTCAGAGCCTGGGGAGCCTCTCCTGCCCTCTCCCTGGGACTCTTCCATTGCTTTCAAGATCTGAACCTCCCCATAAGGAGCCCATCCCAAGTCCCAGGGACTGACCCCCTTCTGTACCAAGACGCCATCCCCTTCCAGGGGGCCATCAAGACCTGCCTGCAGTGACCCCCCACACCCATCAGAGAGTTTTAGTGAGTGCACATGTGCTGACTCACTGAAGGGAAGAAAACTCCAAGATTCCACCCCCTCCAAGACTGGGGGGGGGGGGGAGGGGAGCATGAAGCCCCCTGGCAGCACTGCCCTCATCTAAAAGACTTCAAGTCAGGTGGATTGCAGCCAGACCAGAATAATTGGTAAAGCAATTCTTGCAATCCCAAACTTGACTTGAACCCAGATCAGGATTAGCTGCCCCAAAAGATAATTTTTTAAAAAGGGAAGCTTGTATTATTCTAGAGCTCCGTTTAAGCTGCTTCTCCTCCCCCCAGTTCAATGGTGGCAGGACTTGCTGGCCCAGAAACCTCCCCCACCCAGCTTTTCCTGATGAAAGCTGCCTAGGGTAGTCAACAAAATCCTGAAAATTAGACCCTTCTCCATATAGGATCCATTCTCTCTGGAGGGAGACACTCGGTCTCTGAGAGGGCTAGGGTATAGCACATAGTCTCTAAAGAGTTCCTGAAAAGTTCACCATCACTGCTCTAGACCTTTGCAGGGACTGATCTAGACAGATGAGTGCTTTTGGGAATAAGGCAGAAGCTGCCTCAGCTGGGGGAGCTCAACTTCATCCTAATTTCCAATCTATGACAATTCTGTATTGATCTTTGTCTGCCAATTTTTTATTTCAAACTGTTTAGTTACTGACCATCTGCTTTGACCTCACAGGCCTGTGGAAGATTGTTTTGCCTACTCCTTCAACTATTTGCCTTAACTCTTCTGCTTTTGTGTATTCTTTGTTGGAACTGACCAATTTTTATCTGATTTCCTATTAAATTACAGAATCTCAAAATTACAGGAAACTTTTGAAAACTTCTTATACAGTGTTTACCTATATATGAATATCCTGGATCATATTCCCAGTGAGCTTTTATTTGAATACCTTTATGGATGGAGAAATCATTACTCCTGAGACAGTCTATTCCAGGGTGAAGCATTAGACATTTCTGTTAAGAAGTATTTCCGTAAAGTTCAGCGTGTGGTGGTACATTTTTGTAAGTCTTTCTACTAGGAGATGCAGAAGCTGGTAGATCGCTGGAGTACTGGAGTTTTTAACTAGGACTAAAGCCAATCAGGTATCTGTACTATATCCAAAATCAATATAGTGAATAACTAGGAGCGTAACTGGGGTGAAGCAGCCTAGTTTTTAAATGGACTCGGTCAAGGCTTCCTTGATGATCAGTAGTGCGATTGGACAGTGAGTGGTTGCTGCATTTCCAGCCTGAATGAGATAGGAAGACTCACTCTCAAAAAATAAACCTTTTGACAATCTGTTGAGTTCTATATAGGCCTCAACTCAGAATAATGTCTGTTGCCTACCTTAATATTTGAAGAATATACTAAATTTAAGTTAGAGGTCAGTGAAAATAAAACTATCCTTCTTTTCCCCCCAACCACGTTCAGAGTACCAGCAGATATTGCACTGGTAAACTCATATTGGTTATAGTCTGAATTCTTCATTTCCCCCATTTTGAAATGGGACACCCACCTAAGAGTTAATGATTCCAAATACCTGATCTCTAAGGAGATCTCCACCAGAGAGCAACAGAACACAAGGCACTTAATGCCATAGCTCACATTTCTATTGTGTTTTATAATTGCAAAACTCTGCATATCTAGTTCATTATATTCTCACAACAACCCTTATGAGGTAGGCAGGACAGTTGGCATTACTTTATTTTCCTAAATATAAAAGCAGGAATTCAGAGAGGTTAAAAGCCTGGCCCATTAATACCACTAATGTAAAAGTGGAGCTCAAACTTGGGTCTTCTGACTCCAGGACCCTATCCTATACTGCCATATCTATGGAAGCCATATTATTCTAAAATAATAGGGCTGGAACACAATCATCCCAAAGGCTCTGTCTTTGATCTTCATTAAATAGACATGTGATACCTTTCATCAGGACTGTTTCAAATTCTTTCAAGGGAGAAGAAAACATGTTTTGTTCCCTGGCCAAACAAGATAATTACAAAAATAAAATCAAGAATTCTCTCCTCTCCCTCTCTTACCAGCAGGCAGGCCTTTTGGTTAGCTGTTCTATGTTGAAGGAACAACTTAAACTGGACACCTGCCCTTTCTCTGAAGCTCATCCCTAAAGGAAACAGAAACACAATTGAGATAAATCACTTTCTCAGCTCTTCTCCACCCACATACATTGGCATTCTATTTTATTTTTCTTAGAGTCTAAGACCCTAGGACTGAAACTGTACAGCTTTTTATAACTATATATTCAGCTGGGTATAATGCTAGTGTTAAGAAAATAATACCTCAAATGTAAATACTTTCATTGTCATTTTCTCTTGGGGCCTATGCCTCTGGCACCCAGGGCCTAAATCTTGTAGATCTTGTGTCTCTTCTTTGTTGTCAGTAGGGGTATTGTAGGAAAATATATGTAAGGTAATGGGGTCACCAGGGTTATTACAATAAACTAAGTGGTTTGTGGGAACACACTCTAGGATTTATGAGAGACTGGACCAGGGTGAAGAGACCAGAGTTTACTGGATTTCCACAGGAATGGCAGTTGGTCTTAACTGTCACCCAGCTTCCACTAGACCTGAGTATAGTAACAGGCTAACAAGGTATGTGGAACCTATAAAGAGTCAGAATTAAAAATCCTGACCCCTGTATGACATTATGGTGAAATAGAATTATCCACTGGAATCCCAACCTTACAGACCCCCAGTCTCCGGGGACTGACCTTATCTACCCTGAAGACCTTCCCCTTCTCCCCTGGATCTCTTCCCCTCAGGAATTCACCTTATCTACCTTAGGACATTCCCCTTATCTACAAGATTTCCTAACCTAAGGACATTCCTCTACCCTGTTACATTCTGAGGACTACTCCATAAAAACTCTAGTCCAGGCACAGCTCCGGGTCCCTCACTAACTTTTCGTGAGAGACCCTAGCTGGAGCTAGACAATAAAGTCCCTTTGCATATTGCTTTGTTGGCTCAAGACTCATTTATTAGGATACTTCTCTGGACATAACAGGTAAAAGGGACTTAAGAGCTTTAATTATGTTAGACTAAAAGGTGGGAAAGGATTTCTATACTTAAAATCTAAGGGATAAAACCACAGGGCAATGGGAGGACTTATTCTACTCTTATCTAAGTGATCTAAACTAGCAGGACCCAACGAGCTGTAAATGGAGTCTCTGGGTTTCTGCCTCAAACCTGGAACCTGCCAGGCCTGAGTACAGCTAGGGCTTTGTGGCTTTGGGATTCTCACTGCAATCCACTGATGATCTCTGGATGCCAGGAGCTAAAGTTGTCTCAGGAACCAAGTAGTAAGGGTTTTGCTTGAAGCACTGTCCTCTGGTACTCAAACTTCACCTCTTCTCTTGGCTCTGTAGATCTTGTCCTTTTGCTAGATGACACACCACACAGGATCCCAGGGGAAAACAGGATGCAGGATGTCCTTTGCTCTGAGGTCTCCCACGCTGGCAACAGTTTTTTTGCCCACCACTAATGGAGTCCACACTCAGGGCACAGACAGACTTCCTCCTCCTTCATTCCAACCTGGAATTCCCAGCTCCAGCTCCTTCCTGCTAGGTACATCTTAATTCATAATAACTAGCTAATCTAATCTTACTCATAACAGTATTCAAGGTTAAAATTTCAGAACCCTTTAAAAAACAGGCAGACTGGGTTACACAAATGCTAGCCTTTTTCAGAACCTTTCAAGGGTCAGTTGGAACAAGTGAGCCAGCTGAGTCAAAGTCAAATGGATATTATTGGAAATATTATTAAGTTATTCAGGTATATGTGGCCCTGAGGTATATTTAACTCATGATGATTTGTCCCTGAGGTAAGGGGTCCTTGGAGCCACTACTGCCTGCAAAGCAGATTATTATTTTTCAGTGAGAAAATTTACACCATGCTACAAATCAAAACTTGATTTATTGTTTTGCTTGTTGACTTAAGAATGTGATGGAAAAAATGTTAATAGTGCAGATTAAACTTAAAGGTACACACTGGGTACTTTTTTTTTTTTTTAAAGCTGGTTGTTAAACATTTGAAAGCACACCTTTGCTGAGAGAAGCCTTTTCCTTTTCAGATAGAAGACTCCTTTAAGGGAATGCCAATGCACCTGTCCCATGCTCTATGAATGCCTCAGGGTGGACTCTATGTCTGTTGTCCAAAGATCTGTCTTACTAAGTATGCAAAGAGATGCTCACCATCAGACTGGCTGCAGAGTTCCTAATGTATTGGTCCTCAGCAGTGTTGGAAGAATATCAACTAAATCTATATATTTGTGATCTGATTTGGAGGAGGGAGTACCCTACCCTTATGGATTCTTCAAACATTAAAGCAATTGATGTGATAAACTGTTTTGTTGAATGAAGATAGACCAAATCATACTATGCTATTTTACCAAATACCACTTTTTTTATTCCAGCATTTACATTCTGTCCAGTCTCCAGTGGCCATGTTTAAATCACCCCATTCCTTGTTCCACTGAATATAATAGAATTAAAATCTTTTGGTTAGAAGAGTGGCATGGTGACGCCCCCTTGTTTTTTAAGAAATCCATTTTTCTGAGAGTGTTCATTTTCAGTTCAATCATCTGAGGTTGAATCAAGGGCATCAAGACCATTAACCCCTTCCTGAGGCCATCCTCTGTGGAGTCAGTTGCTGCATATTTCAACTGATTTGAAAATAACCAAGCTGGTCACCTGTGCCACATGCTCTGTGGTGACAGGAAAGACTACAGAAGACCAGTTCCTTAAACTAAAATGTTAACGTCATAAATCACCTGGTTCACACAAGTAGTTCCTTCTAGAACATATGTATAATCTGTGAAATGTTGTGATGTCAGTGTAATTTTGGTAGTTTTTTAAAGCTATCCACAGAATTTTATAAAGTGTTATTTTCCTGGAAGTTTTTCACCATTTGACAGAGGCACATAGCTAAGCTGTTGCATAGAGAGGCACAGTAGCAGTGGTGACCTGTGAATATAGTCAGGATGTTTCTAAGCAACCTTACAATTAAAAAAGGCAACAGTAGTTGCTTGTGATCATGGGGGCGAAATTTTGATAAGGAAACAGATGGCACTATGAGGCTTCCAGGAATTTTTGATAAACAAGGCAGTATTGACAAAAAGAGACTTTTGTGGTGTCTTTTTTGTTGTTGTTTTGTTTTAATTGGGTGACTAGAGTATACTTGCAGTTCTGAATAATATAACTTTTTCTCAAACCAAAGAACCCAATGAATTTGGATGTCTGTTTTAGAACACCAAGGGCTTGATATCAGTATTAACCTCATTTTGTACTGCCACTTCCACAGAGTGCAAGACATCTACACAATATTAATTGTGGAACAGTTGGGAAGACTCCTACTATCCTGTAAGTCAAGAATTAAGTACATTAATCAAATATTATATAGGCTATGGCTATATTCCAAAATGAAATATTGTAAGGGCACTAATATTTTTAAATAGGAACACCACAACTGCAAGCATTTAGAGTTCTCTGAAAAGGATGAAATCTTTAAATCCAAGTTCTTACTATTAACCATTACTTACTGGAAGCTGCATATCACCTGATTTCAAATAATGCCTGGGTCCCAGAATATTGATTTAATTGTGTTCTCTTCTTTCCTTCCTTCCTTCCTTCCTTCCTTCCTTCCTTCCTTCCTTCCTTCCTTCCTTCCTTCCTTCCTTCCTTCCTTCCTTCCTCCTCCTCCTCCTCCTCCTTCTTCTTCTATCTCTTTCTCTCCAATATAAATTTATTAATTCTCTAACCCTCTGTCATCTTTATCTTAGTTTCCCTATCCAATCTAATTTAATCAACATTTATTAAGAGCCTGGGAAGTGTAGGTCACTGTGCTAAGTGATGGGGGATACAATCGTTAAACTGTAAAAAACACACAACTAATAAATAGTCAGAAAAACCACATTTTTAATCAGGAGAGGGATAAATGGTACAATCCTCAGGCCTCCACACAGAGTCACGCTCTCAAAACTTATATAGAACCCAAGGCTCTGGCTACTCTGGGTACTGTGTTCCTGGGAGTGCCACCATGCTAGATGAAAACTCCAAAACACCATAGAATTTGGGGAACTGAGGGATGGGGAAATATGATTGATTGACATTACCATGACTACAAGGAAATGGGAGTATTCAAACTAAACTGACAGGTTTGGGAAAGGAACCATAGCCAGAGACTAGGGTGCCTACCTTACAATGGACACTAAAAGGGAAACATCCAAACCAGGGCTAGGCTACCTAAGGAAGGATTTTGACACAATGGGAGAAACTACTGGGATAAAAGGATATTTAGCATTTGCTTAGCCCCACCTAAATGGGATTACCATTTACCTTAGGGTCTATTATTCATTTTGAAACTGGTAGTCTGAGATTCCCTTCAAGATGAATTCTCTTGAGAACAAGTTCAAGCTTGGGGTCTCCATCTTTCAAGCTGACTAAATGTGGGGGTCTTCAGATCTCATGCTACTACAAAGTGGGATTCTCTTAGATTCCACATTGACACAACTAATAAAAAGAAAATGAGTCCCTGATCTCTAAGAGCTCACAATTTAAAGAGGGAGGAGACAGCACACAAAAGGAAGCAAAAAAGTAGGAGTTTGGGGACCCTAGACAGTACCCAGAATGGGGGGACATTTTTGTGGAGTCAAAACCAGGCAGGACAGAAGATACTTAGTGGAGAGAGGTCAAAAAGTGCAGTTCTGCCTTATGAAATTGAAAGCATTGGAAAGAGTTCTGTACTAATCCATTCATTAGAGGGGAGAGGAGCCTAGGGGAGACTGAGTCAATCAAGGTTTGTGTTAGCAGCAGAATGATGAGTTTAGAAGGAATGAGCTCATTCTGGGAGGTTCCAAAGAGAGCAGTAGAGAAAAGTGGAGTGGATCTTTTTCTCCAATCCTTTTTTCCTACCTTTTTGTTTTCTGTATCATCTGCTCTTAAATTTATGATCTAAGGTTAAGCTTCTTTCCCTTTGTTTTTTTGAGGATCTTAGTTCAGAGTATCATGAATTTAAAATGAGAATATTTCTGAGGTTATCTAGTTAAACCCCCTTCATTTAAAAAAAATTCTTACCTTCCATCAGAATCAATACTATATATTGGTTCTAAGTCAGAGGAGTGGTAAGGGCTAGGCAAAGGGAGTTAAGTGACTTGCCCTGGATCAGTCACACAGCTAGGACATTTCTGAGGACAAATTTGAACCCAAGACCTCCTGTCTCTCGGCCTGTCTCTCACTCTCTTCATTTTATAGGGGAGAAAACTGAGACTCAGGGAGATGAGGAAGTCGCACAGCAGAAAGGATCAGAGTTGCTTTGGAATCTCTGTCCTCTGGGTCCCAGACCAGCACTCTTTCCATGACAACATGCTATCTCCTTATTCTCAGTTTAGTCTTTGATTCTTTTACAGGAAAACAAGGTGGGGGAAGGGTTATAGCCAATAACTAGATGTGAGTTGAGATCAAGATGAGACAAGAGATATTTTCCCAGCAGGCAATCATCCTAGACCTGTTCCCTGAACTATTTTCTTTTCATTAAAAGCTTCTTCCTGGGACCTCCTTCCATGTAATCAGGGACAGAGAGATTTCTTAGATTGTTGAAAGTGTGAGAACAGGATAGAGGTCAGCCTGGCCTCATAATTTTTCAGGCAGGGCAGCTTGGCAGAACAGTAGAAAAAACAATGGGACTAAAGTGAAGACCTGGGTTCAAAGCCAGTTTCACATTTCCTGGATATTTGGCCCTGGGCAAGTCACTTAACCTCTGTCTGCCTCAGTTTTCTCAACTGTAAAATGGGGGTGGGGGAATAGCACCTATCTCTCAGTGTTGTCTGTGAGTCCCAAATGAGAATATATTTGTAAAATACTTAGCACACAATGACTCACATATATTGTCCCCGAAATGCTTGTTTCCTTTCTTCCTCAGTGCTTTGAAGCAGAACAAGGGCAGACCCCAGAAAACTGTGGCAACACCCTGAGGTAGTCTAGAGAGCCAAAGTAAAGCCACAAGCTGCCAGAGTGAGGAGATGCAATGGCAACTTTTGAGCACATCAGAGAATGAATGGGACTGGCTGTTTCCATTGTTAAATGTTAAATTATGTGTGTCAACTGGGTTTTTTGGGAACCCCAATTCTGTCCCTGTCCACAGAGAAATCACTTGAGGGAAGTCCCAGCCTCACCCATTTCACTCTGAACAATAGACCTTAAGGTGTTTAATGGTCCCAGTTGGGGTGGGATTAGTAGACCTAATAAAATATTAAGTACCCTTTTGTCCTAGTAGTTTCTCCCATTGTATCAAAATCCTCTCCCAGGAAGCCCAGCCTCTGGCTGGATCTTTCCCTTTTGTATCCATGAACTCCTGTCCTGATTAAAGACCTGTTTTTTTTCCAACTAATAGTTCTGTGTTCTTTCCAGTTTAACAAGCCCAATCTGGTAACATTCTAAGAACCCTGGAGAGTTGAGGGTAGAAGAACACTAGAGTAAGACTGAGATATAGATGGGTATTCTTTCTGTAGCACTACCAAATGTATACCTAGATTTTACTGCTATGTGTCACACCTGAATATCTACTCTTTTTCCAAATTTCTCATCACAACAGACACTATTTAGAACTGAGTCTGTCCTATGGGCATCTTATTCTAGATCCTTTTGGCCTTTACTCTTAATGTCTCTTTCTCCTTCAATTCTAACCAGAATCTACAGTAAACAATAAAGCATTCATAACCTCTTGAAACTAAGATAATTACCAGGAAGTCATGGACATCTCCATAAGGGCATCCAAAATGTATCCTTCTAGGTCTTTCTTGGCTTCCACTATAGTTACCATGGAGCTGCTGCTCTGCATCTCCCAGGAAGACCAAAACTATCATAAACATATATAATCTGTACTCTGGGTATTTCTTATTTTTTTCTTATACTATGCCATAAGGAACAAAAACATAGTTCATGAAATTGTGTTAGGAGAGAAAGTTAACCACTTATTCTGTGACTAACATTTTTTCCCTTCACCTGATCAGCCCATAGAGTTTCCCAGCATGAATAAGTAATTCAACCTAAAAACAAGAAAATAGATTTCAATATTATTATGTGACAGGCTTTGGACACATTTTTTCTCCAACAGTTTTATAATTGTTTTTACCTAGTAGCACATCCCTATTGGAAGTATCTGGGGAAACAGTCACAAAATGGTAAGGCAGTCTTAACTGTCTTTATTAACAGTTCCTACACTACAATGGATTCAACATTTCTTTCATTTTGACATATTTCCTGGCAAGTGAAACTTTTCTTTGGAAAATATAAAGCTCAACTTATTAAGACATCGCTGTATAAGATTCCATGTGCACAAAAGAAATTTTTCTTAGGAAGAACTCTCCCATAGAAAGCTGTAGCTATGTAGTTAGAACCTGACCCAGACTTACCAAAATAATCATTATTATGAATTTATTCCTCTTCTTTTATATGCTCCTATTTCAGGGTGAAGACAAAGGAATATCTTTGTTGCCAATGGATGTTGATAGCTCCTAGCAAATCAGATAAGATGAAGGTACCCCTCCCCAATTAAACAACACATTAATATTAAAGGCAAACCTAAATATTATCAGAGATACATAAGCCATGGGAATACTGAAAATAGCCTACTTTCCTGACTCACTCAGGAAATAGTTGTAAATCTTTGGAGAGAAGTTCTTATGTCTCATTCTTTCCTCCTTTGTTTAAATCTCTGTGACCAGTGACTAGAACAGTGGTTCCCAAACTTTTTTGGCCTACCACCCCCTTTCCAGAAAAAAAATATTACTTAACCCCCTGGAAATTAATTTTTTTTTAAATTTTGATAGCAATTAATAGGAAAGATAAATGCACCTGTGGCCATCACCTCTTCCCTGGATTGCTGCAGCACCCACCAGGGGGTGGTAGCGCCCACTTTGGGAATCACTGGACTAGAATGACAAGAATTTTGTTATCCATTCATTCACTCACTTATTCATCAATTCATCTGTCCAGGCAATCTAAGTATTCATTCTTTAAACATTTGTTTAGGACTATGCCAAAGGGACTGTGATAGGTTCAGGAATTAGAGAAGGAACAAAAAAGAATGTCATTGTTTCTGTTCTGCTATTACCACCTATTCTCCCCCCCATCACCACCACCTTTTTTTTTTAAACCCTTACCTTCCGTCTTAGATTCAATACTTTGTATTGGCTCCAAGGCAGAAGAGTGGCAAGGGTAGGCAATGAGGGCCCAGGGTCACAGAGCTGGGAAGCATCTGAGGCCAGATTTGAACCTAGGACCTCCCATCTCTAGGCCTGGCTCTCAATCCACTTAGCTACCCAGATGCCCCCCTATTCTCCCCTTTTATTCCAACCAATGATGAAGAGGTGACCCTTCTATTCCTCTTGGCCAATACTTCTCTAGGCGTCCTTGATTCCATTCCCTTCTCTCTCTTTCAGCAAACTATATCCACAACCATCTACCCTTTTTTCTCTAATCTTTATTATTTTCCCTTTCTACTGTTTCTTTTTCTGATTATTACAAACACATCTTAATCTTCTTCATCCTTAAAAAAAAAAGGCCTCAATCTTTCAACCATCCCTTTGTTATCCTATATCTCTTTTTCCTAACTGAAGTACTTGGAAAACCCATTCCTTTTCTTTCATTTCATTTCCTCTCACTTCTTATGGTTGCAATCTGGCTTCCAATTTCATCATTTAGGTGAAAAAAGTGTTTTCAATGATACTAGTCATCTCTTAATTGCCAAATGTGGCAATTTCTAAATATTTATTCTTCTTTACCTCTCTTCAGCCTTTTACAACATTAATTATTGTCTCCTGAATACTTTCTCCTCTCTGGATTTTTATGATATTGTTCTTTCATGGTTTTCTTACCTTTGTTTTTTTTATTTTTTTAAACCCTTAACTTCTGTGTATTGGCTCCTAGGTGGAAGAGTGGTAAGGGTGGGCAATGGGGGTCAAGTGACTTGCCCAGGGTCACAGAGTTGGGAAGTATCTGAGGCTGGCTTTGAACCTAGGACCTCCTGTCTCCAGGCCTGACTCTCAATCCACTGAGCTACCCAGATGCCCCTTTCTCTTATGTTTGTGAGTGTACGTTCTCAATCCCCTTGCCAAAATAGGTCCTTTAAATTCAGGTATACCTCAAAATTCTGTCCTTCACCCTCCTCTCTATATACTCTTTATTGGTGACCATATCAACTTCCATGGGATCAATTTCCATCTCTAAATAGACAGATCTAAGTTCTATATTCCCACCCCTACCTTCTCAGAACAAGTTTCATATCATCAATGGGCATTTCAAACTCAACATATTCAAAACACAATTCATTATCTTTTACTCCAAAGTTACCTTTGAACTTCTTTATTTCTTTTAAGGGCACCACTATCTTTATAATGCCACAATTTAACAATCTCAGAGTGATCCTCAACTATTCATATTCACTCACTCCACCTACCTAATCAATTCCATGTCTTAACAATTCCACCACCATAATATCTCTTATATTCTTTTCCCACCTTGTCCTCAATACCTGGAATATACTAACTTCTCACCTTTGCCTCCATTAAATAATGTATGAAAGCAAATTCAAATGTTTAGTATCTCCTTCATACCTAACATTGGGAACAAATTGGAAAAGTAAGATGTTCCTATTCTCAAGGAGTTTATTCTACTGGAAGAAACCTTTGGTGTTCTTCAAATATCAAGTTAATAACTACTCACTACATGAAGCCTTTTCTCTACTCTTTCCATCTCTATTCTTCTCTACCTTCTCCTCTATTTACAGAACCCCTACCTTTATTCAGGCACTTATCTTCTCTCAGCTAGACTATTGAAATAGTCTGTCTTAATTGGTTCATCTCTCTTGGGTCCAATCGATCTTTCACACAGCTACTAAAGCCTCAAAGAAATATCTGATATCAGTAGCAGGAAGATAAGCAGCAAAAACAGGTGCTGGGAAAAGAAAAGGCAGGTGCTTGGAGAGCATGGAGCTGGCTAACATCCTTTTCTGGATCTTGATGATAGGTATAAAAACTTTGGCAGCAATGAAGTAAGTGCTGTCTAACTTGTTTTGATTAAAGAGGAAGTTGATTAGGAAGAATGGCTTCAGACTCTAAGTCTCAACTCTACTTCTGTTGTTTCCTGGTATAGTAGACAGAATTTAGGACTTGCTGTGAGAAAGACCTGGGTTTGAATCCCTTCTCAGATACTTAATAGCTGTGTGACTGGGCAATTCACTTGACCTCTCTGGGTCTGAATTTTCTCAACTACAAAGTGAAGGAGGTAGACTTGATGTCCTCAAAGATCTATTAGAAATCTAAACCTACAATCTTATGATTGTATTCCCCTTCTACTATTTTGGAGGGTAAGAGTATTAAATGGGCAGTTGATTAGAGTTCTAGAGGCGTGAGAGAGGCAAGCTAGAGATTAAAATTTAGGGATTTGACTAAAATATGAGACTTCTAAAGTAATATTTTCCTTGCTGATTAAAAAAATATTATACCTCAAGTCAAAATGATTTTTAATAGCTTTTATTTAGAGAGAGGTAGAAAGAGTGAAAGTAGAAAAATGTAAGAAGAAAGTAGAGAAAATGTCTAGCCTATCACACTAAATGTTGCTCTGGTGTCTGGCTTAGCCCCAGTAGGGCTCTTTGACCCTCAGCCAGAGGACCCAGTGATATGGCATCCTCTAGGAGAAAGAGGCTTCCCTGGAACTAATCTCTCCAGAAGCCAGGAAGGAAAGGCCAGCTACTGTTATTACTACTCACTCATCCAAGACAAAGTCCAAAAGAGAAATCCAGGAACAGTCCTCTAAGAAGCAGTCTAAGAGCCAAGGTTCCAAGTCAAAGCCATGGTCCAAGTCCAAAGCCACTTCCAAGAGGCAAGTCACTAGCTGAAGTTCCAAGCTGAAGATTCAAGCTAAAGACTCAAGCCGAAGACCCCTTGGATAGGAAGTTTAGGACTTTTTATAGTCCTTTTTCCATGTCACTTCCTGTCCCTTCCTCCACTTTATGGGAACCAATTGCAATCTTTAAATTTGCCTAGTATTGCCCAGGGGCAGGGCAGTTGCCTCTAGGGTTGTCACCCACTTTTAGTAAGTAACTTGAGAACTTCCTTACTTAGTGTTAAGTAGGAATGTTTTAGCTTTTGGTTGATTCATTTAGTGCTGATTGATAGATAAAGGAAGCTTGATTCACTCTTCACACATCTATATATGAAAGTTGGGAATATTTGCTATCTGAATTAATTCGTTACTCTGCTATTCTGTTTTATTTAAATAAATATCTTTTGTTCTGGAATTTGCATGTCATTTGGTAGGCTCTGGTGCAGAGATATATTTGTAGAAGAGGCCTGAGTCATGGTTTGAAATAGACAATGAACCAGGGAGTATTTTGAATTTCTGTGTTGCTAAAAGGAATACTATATAACGCCTTCTTACATTGTGATTATTATTATTTTACTTCAAATTTTCCCCTTTCCTTCAAATACACATATACACATATTTGAGTGCTCCCTGAGAGTATTACATAGGAAGGTATACTTGACAATGACTGCAAAGAATATTAAGATGCATGCATATGTATGCAAAACACTTATTTGGAAAATGCCATTGCAGTTGTAGCCACTACATGCAAAATGCATTTTCACAGTCTGAGCTTATTGCCTTAGCCTGACATAATGGATTAAAAAAAACAAAACTACACAATAAAACAAAAAATATATATAATATAGTATATTTTCTTCAAGCCTCGGTAAATAGAGTGTTTTTTGCAGAGAACAAGAAATCTTTACAAAGAAATCTTTACAATCTTTACAAAGCTGGTCAGTGACTCACTGTGGATTTTGTAGTCCTGAGGCAGATTCATACAGAGGTCTGCTAGGGTTAGGGGCAGGGTGGAAGATGAAAGAACTAGAGCTAAACCCCAGACCTTCCTCTAATCAAATTGAATCAGAATATTCTGGCCTCTGTACTCATGACTTAATAATATTCAGCACCAGTCTCCTACCTAGTCAGATTAAGGGGCTATAAATGTGGTGGGTATCAGGAGTTTCTCAACTTAAACAGGGTTCATCCTACCTGTTCACTGATGCCTAAATAGCCTTCAGCAAGAAACAGTTCATGGCCAGTCTCATAATTTTCACTCTTACAAGGGTTAAGAAATTATTTTTGATAGGAGTGAGCTCTGGTCTTGAATTTTTATTAATGGGTTATGATATTTACATGTATTATAATTATACTATTTATATTAATGTGTTATACAATTTTTTCCTAATAGCAAGATTTCATAGGTAGGAAGAGAGAATAAGTATTTTGACTCCTATCAGAGGAAAATGTGGGGTTTATATTCCACAAAGAAGATAAAAAGTCCTGAAATGTAAGATAGTAATTCCTTTTGCTATGGATAACTCATATACACATGCATATACCTGCTTTACTCAGTGGATTAGAGACTCTCCGCTTGAATTTTCCAAATATCAAACTTGTTTTTGTTTCAGTTTAATAGAAAATGTCCCTATCTTGGTGTCAATTCTCACTTTTTGGATAGAGTATTAGACCCAAAGCTGGAATTATCCTGTAGCATATTCCATTAGATGAGAACTACAGTCTATTTAATATTTGAAATCAAGGCTGAGAAAAATAATTATAAAGAAAGCCCAGAGGACAATTTGGAAACAAACTCTGAAGGAAATACTTGTGCACATGTAAATACTTTCAAAGTTTGTGTGATGAAATTCAAGGACAAGCCATGCACTGAATGGAAGGAAGTTTTTCTACGGACTACCAAATACTTCTAATCACTATTTAATACACTTTGGAAGAGAAAATATTTCCTGTTACCATTTGCTTTCTTAATCTCTGGTATTAACTAGAACTTTTGAAGAGCATTAAGGCTTTCATATTCTCTTTAGGATATATACAATTGACAATAATGATAATAAACTAGGAATTTTATTCTAACTCATGAGACTATCACATAGAAAGAATACTGGCTTTGGAGTCAGAAGAGACTTAAGTTTGAAACTTTCCTCAGACACCCAACTATTTAATACTAGATAAGTGATTTAACTTCTCTGAATTCTAATTTGTTTGTAGCACCTATTGCCTGGCCCCTCACCCTTCAGGAGTGACCATTATTTAGTTGGAGACTATCCACTTTTGAGGTACCAATGGCAGGGAAAATTATGGGCTCAGTATCCTCAGGAGAATGCAGTACATGGAGAGAAAGAAGCCTCACAAGTCTTTTATAATAAAGGGCCATTTAAAAGTTTGACATAATGAATTATGTTTCCAAGAAGACAATGAAGGCTTATTAGTTGATTAATAATAAAAATTATTATAATAATGTTCTATAATTTTTCCTGCAACATGGTGTAGAAAGCATTAAAGTTAATTTCAAGTATCTTTAAACCTATGTTAGCCTGACAAAAGGAATCCAATACTATACCCAGAATCAGGAAGACCCATTTTAAAATTTTGGCTCCGGCTTTACTAGGTATGTGAATCTAATCAAGCATATCACCTCTGTGTGTCTCAGACAACTCCCAAGGGATTAATTTCTAAGTCATTGGTGAGTTGTGATCTGTAGATTGTTGAAAGGAAATACATACCTTTGAATGTGAAATAACATTGTGACTGGGTGTTTAGGTATTACTAATGTGACCATAATAGAACTAAAATAATTGAAATTCATATCACTATGCTGTAAAAAAATTGTCATAGTGATAAATACTGAAAAATATGATTAGATTTATATGAACCGATACACAGTGAAGTAAGCAGAACCAGGAAAATAATATACATTATTGCTTCAACAATGTAATTGAAAAAATAATAACATTATAATCAAAACTGAATGTTGTGAAATTAAACTGACCTTTCTCTCCTAGAGAAAGGATAGGAGAAGATACATTTCCCCTGTCACTTGCAAGGTGTTAGAATATGTGTATGTAATACTGAAGATAATATTGGATTTGGGGGGGGGGAATAGATTAGGTAGATTTGCAGCATGGTTTCTTTTTCTTTTTCTTTTTCCTTTTGTATAAGGGATAGCCTCTGGGAGATGAGAGGAAGCATACATTCTTGTAATGTATACATAAAACCAAAACATATCAATTATATTTATTTTAAAAATAAAATTATTTGAATATTACATTTATACAACTTCACATTAAAAAAATCCATTCAGTACAGAAGATCAATTTCTACATTATTTAAATTAATTATTATATTAATGAACAGGTCACAGAGATGGTATTTCTATATGGTTACTGAATTGATTGTTTCTCAGTCCAATTATTTTTGTTTTTCAATTACTTCAATGATCAATCTCTATCTACATTATTGACTAGGTTAGTTGTGAAATCAATACTTTGGACCTTCATACTGACTGTTTTTAATCCAGTTACTTATCAAATAAATGTGAACAGTGGCTGGTCTTTGCTTTATTGGATTAGCATCATATAGATGTTAGGGGAGAAGGAAAAAATTCCCATTGGTGATCAGAATAGTTCTGGGCTTACTACTCTATTCTCCAAGAGAAAAAAAAGACTCTAGGGAATTTTTTTTCCAGGAAGGAGGGACATATGCTGTATATTGTACTCTGTATGTTAATGATACCATTAGACTAATATAGTTTGCCAGTATAAATGATGCCAGTAGCAGATCTGGAGAAAAAAAAATGACTTCTGCTTATCCATCAACTTCTATCTTTGCAAGAAAGGAGAAAGATTAGCAGGCAGAAAATAAATTTAATTAATTATTTTAATAGAAAGATTGAAAATGAAATAATGGCATTGAACATGGAAGCTTTTAAACATCATGTTTTGCTTCAAATAGAATTAGCATCACACATGTGAAAGAGTGGACAAGAAGGTCAAATACTGAAGCTGAAGCTGAAATACTTTGGCCACATATGAGAAAATAGGACTTATAGGAAAAGATCCTTAAGTTGTGAAAAACTGAACCAAAAGGAAAAGGGGACAGCAGAGAGTGAGATGGATACATAGTGTTTTGGAAACAAGAAACATGAACTGGGATTGTCTTTGAAAGATAATGGAGGATGGAAGTACCTGGCATGTTCTAGTCCATGGGGTCATGAAGAGTTGGATGTTAATGAATCACTGAACAACCACATATCTAAAGAGGAATTTCTAAAGTAAGAGTGTAATTACATCACCATCTAGAAATTATTTTTTTTTCATTGTCAACATTTCATATACAATACTTTCCCCAAAATCTTTATACAAGATTTAGAAGATAATAAAATACACTATGTTATGGATAAAAAATGGACAATTTTCTGGATAATTTTTACCTAAAAGTTAGTTTAATTATTTTGCCAAATAATTTAAGTAAAATTTTCTTTTAGTCTGCAAATTGTTTCAAATGTGTACTTCACTTTCATTATATTTATATAAAGCCAAAAATTCAGAGGGTAGAAAAATGAATTTTGTCTACATGAATATAAACAATTGGATGTTGGAAAATATCTGTATCATTTTTGTCACTTTTTGTCTTTTGACAAAACATGCAAACCCAAATTATAGATGTGAGTTAGCAATAGATTTCTCTCTTGCCACCCAAAAAACCTGACACTGAGGAAACCTGTAGGTTTTTCTTTCTCTGGTTACTAAGAATCAGAATGGTAGTCCTCTCAGTTAACAGGAAAAAATCACATATGCTTTGAGGTTTTATTTTAATTTAAATTTTCTCTTTTTATGACTTTAATGTTCAACAAGTATGAATATTTTAGTAGATAAAGGACAAAAAAGATTGTATATGAAACTGTGACCTTCTATTGCTTACATGTTTTTAAAGAATATATTAAATCAAATATAATATTAACAAAATTTCTATTTGTATGCATTTCCTTTGGAACTTCTTTTTGTTTTCTCCTGTGTGCTTTTTAATATTTTACTGCTGCTTAAAAAAAATCTGTTACCACTTGCTAATCACCTGCCTCCACCACAGATGCACAAATGGAAGTTTCTCTCATAATACTTATGTATGACCAATAAAAAAAAATCAGCACATTAATTAAGTTGGAAAGTTAATATTTCTTCCAGCAACACAAGTTCATAACCTCTGTCAAGTGGTTGATTGGCATGCTTTATCAACAGTCTTCTGAATTCATGATTCGTCATTGCACTATCAGAGTTCTATAGCCTTCAAAATTGTTTTATTTTACCTTATTGTGATCATCATATAAATTATTCCCCTAGATCTGTCCATTTGATGCTATAACAGTTCATAAAATTCTCTCTAGGGTTCCTTTGAACTCATCATATTCATAATTTCTCATGGAACAATAATATTCAATTATATTCATTATCACATTTTTTACCTACTCTGTATTTGATAGACATCAATTTTGTTTGCAATTATTTTCTATGATGTGGTATTCCTGCACTATTTTATACATATGAGCCAAAATGTATTAACGGTTTAGTGACTTTGGGAACAGTTCCAAATTATTTTCCAGAATCTTTGGACCAATACGTAACTCTACCAATGGTTTACTAATATATTAGTCCTCCCAATATCCTTATAAAACCTGCCATTTTAATCTTTTTGTCATTTTTTTCCTATTTGATGGGTGTGAAATGATTCTTTAGTATTCAAACTTTTTAAATAATATTTTCCCCATATACATGTGGATACAACTTTTAATAATCATTTTCTGACATTTTGTGATCCATGTTCTCTTACTTCCTCTCTCCCTCTCTCTGAGATGACACATAATTTGATATAGATTATTCATGGGCTATCATGCAATACATATTTCCATGTTCAAGATATTGTGAAAGAAAACATATTATTTATTTAAGAAAAATAACTATCAAGGAAATAAAGTGAAAAATGATTTGCTTCATTATGCATTTGGAAAATATCAATTCCTTCTTTGGCAGTGGACACCCTCTTTCTCTAAGTCTTTTGGAACTGTCTTGAATCCTTGCATGTCTGATAATTGTTAAGTCATTCATAGTTGATTGTCATGCATTATTACAAAATGTTCTCCTGGCTCTACTCACTTTACTTTGCACCACTTCATATCAGTCTTTTCAGGTGTTTTTTTTTCTTTTCTTTTTTTTTTTTTGGTAATCATCCTATTCATCATTTCTTATGGCTTAATAGTATTCCATTAAAATCATATACCACAACTTATTCAGCCATTCCCTAGCTGATGGAAATCCCTTCTTTGTCACCACAGAAATCAATGTTGTTTTAATTTGCACTTTCCTTATATTATTTTAACATTTTACATGGGTTTTGATAGCTTTAGTTTTCTTTTGAGAACTACCTGATAATATCTTTTGACTACCATATATTTCTTTATATACATGATTGTGGCATGTAGATCAGATCACTGGGAAAACATAAGGCTGGCCAAAGGAACACTGAAGATGTGTGACTCAGACCTAAGTTTATGAATTTGCAACAGAATTTGGTTCCATCTTGCTCTTTCAGTGAAAGACAAGGTTTTTTCTTTTGAGGTTGGCTAACAAAACTGGCTTACGAAATATTGACCAAAGTTTTATTTAATTCCATTAAAACTACAAAGAACACAGATTCCACCTGTCAAGTACTGACACCAACATCTTTTCACAGCATAGTAGTTTCAATTAGCTTTATAATCTTTCCACTAGGGGGAGAGAGAGAAAGATTTCAGCATTTAAAGAATCAATGAAATGCAGAATCTTACAGTTTTAAAGAAAAACAGAGGTTATATACACCAATCCAGAGGTAAACAAGAATGCCATCTACAATGAACATTTCCTTGTCACAAGATTTCTAGTGGGGCATCCCCATGTCTCCCAAAGAGAAATGTTCCAGTTTTTGTAAGTTTTAGTTGTATGTGACCTTAGACAGATCACCTTATTTTTTCAGGTTCTCAGTTTCTTCATTTAAAAAATAAGAAGATTGAACCAGATGACTTCTGTCTTTCCATTTCCAAATCATTGAATGTATGACATGAATTAGTGAGTCTGTGAAACTGGATGCTTCCTGGTGAATGTCCTTGAAAAAATATATTTCCTAGAACTGAACAGAAGATGCTAGATGTTGTCTGAGTATAGTCAGTCAAGAAGTATATATTAAGCACTTACTACTATGCTAAATATTAGGGATACAATGAAAAGCCAAAAATTTTTATTTATGTAAATTTTCTTGCCAAGTGGGGAGACAAGTAAATAATTAGATGGATTGGGAAAAAACTTTTGACAAAAGATGGGATTTGCTTTTGATCGTAAGGATACCAAAGATTTGTAGTAATTAACATTATGAGGCTGATAGTAGCTTAATAACTTTATTAAATCAAAGTAATAGTAGTAGTAAAGAGAGGGAAAGGTAGGAAAGAGGTAGAGAGGTACTTAACTTTTCTAACCTATTGGCTTCCATGATGGCTTACTCCAACAGGGTTCCTCTATCTACTCTCTACACTCTAGCCAGAAGACCCTCAAAGACCACTTGGTCACCACTTATAAGCTCTTTTCTCCACCCACTAGCTCTCACATGTTACATCTTAGGAACCAACCATAGTTTCTTTTTTTTTTTTTTAAACCCTTACCTTCCATCTTGGAATCAATACTGTGTATTTCCAAGGCAGAAGAGTGGTAAGGACTAGGCAATGAGGGTCAAGTGACTTGCCCAGAGTCACACAGCTAGGAAGTGCTTGAGGGCTGTCCAGGGGGTGCAGTGCCTGTGGAATCAGTTTCCTGTCTTATTGGTTCCTTGGTTCTTTAACTTCCTTTCTCTGAGGGCTTATCTATACCTGAATTTACTCAGTGGTCTTTGACCTCCAGGTCACTGAGAGATGACATGAAAAAAAGGTGACATAATGGAGAGAGACATTTGCTTCTGCTAGATTCTAAGATTAAGAGATAAAGAGAGAAAACATTTCAAACACAGAAACACCCAGTGCAAGGGTACAGAGGAAGGAAATGGAATAGCCTGTGCAAAAAACAGAAAATCAAACTAGATGGATCATGGAGCATGTGCATAGGAGTAAAGGGTGAGAAGACTGGACAGCTAGAAGGGTTCATTTTATAAAAGGCCTGCAATGTGAAATAAAGAACTTTATATTTGATCTTAGAAGTAATAAAGAGGAATTTAATTTATTAAGTAGTTGAGGAGAGATGGCACTGTTACTTCTATGCTTTAGAAAAATCATTTGGGCAGATAAGTAGATAGGAGATTGTGAGGAGAGATGAGGCAGAGAAACCAATCAAAAACGATGTCAATAGTCCAGGTGAGAGGTGATGAAGTCCTGAACTAGAATGGTGACTGTGCAAGAGGAGAGTAGGTAAGATATGTCAAGGGAGAAACAAAGAGATTTGGTAAAGAGCTGACAAAAATGTGGAGACAAATGGCAGAAGCCATGAAACCAGCATTTTTGCTGAGCACCCCCAATATATACCCTCTACAATAAATTTTTAAAATGTGCCAAACAGAATTCTGAGCAGGAAAGCCACCACTGTCAGAGGTAAGCAGATTCCAATTCTAACATAAAGTTGACAGCCAAGAAATAGGCTGGAAAATGAGCAAACAATAATAACAAAACTGACTATTAAAAGGAACTGTGGTGAAAGGAAACCTTAAGACATATTCAGAAGAAAACTATGACTTTAAAACATCTACAAGCAGGCTTGAAGTAAAAAATAAAGAAGTTAATTTTTTAGTATCAAGGACACTTCCCTCTAGTGGACCTAACCACCCATTAGGGACCTATACAGTTCCTTCAAACTAGCAATAATGTTTTGAGGATGAGTTCCCCACCTAAGGGAACATTTTTTAAGTCATTAGAGAGCTAATCTTATCTATAGCTTTTGTAGTCAATACGACTCAGTAGTGGAAAAGAATAAAGTGTGGGTTTGATCTTTGCATGTGTGTGTGTGTGTGTGTGTGTGTGTGTGTGCGCGTGCGTGTGTGTGTGTCCATGTGTGTGTGATGGGGGGGTGTTATGTGCTTCATTAATCCTTTGTTCTGGCTTTTACTATTTTCTGACTGAATCTGTTCCCTGTCTTGATTCAGGCATTCATTAGTCATTATTTTCATCTGTTAGCAGTTCCTTTTCTCCCAGTTTTGTAGGCCGCCTTCTATATTTCAATAAGCATATCTTTGCCCACAATAGTCTGGATTTCTGAATCTGTTTGTCTATGTGATCAATAAACATTTAAAGTTCCTACCGTACTAAGACCTATGCAATATCTATTCCTTGATGCTTGTGATGAACTTGAATGGATAGTGTGTTCATCTAGGACACTAACCCTCCTCTCTTTTTTTCTCTACATTGCCATAGAAGTTCCTCTTTTAAAAAATGAAGGGGCAGCTGGGTAGCTTAGTGGAGTGAGAGTCAGGCCTAAAGACAGGAGGTCCTAGGGTCAAACCCGGCCTCAGACACTTCCCAGCTGTGTGACCCTGGGCAAGTCACTTGACCCCCATTGCCCACCCTTACCAATCTTCCACCTATGAGACAATACACCGAAGTACAAGGGTTAAAAAAAAAATGAAGCCCAAGGGCATATCTTACATGTGGGAAATAGCTATAACTTATTCTTCATCAAGAATAGGCATTAGTAGCAAAGCAGTGGCCTCTCACTGTGAAACTGGAATCTTACTCTTAAAGCTACGATTCTCAGCAAAACTACAGTTCCCAGAACTCCACTCACTTCCTGTCATTATGTGCTGACGTAGGCAGGAGATAAATTGAGTGGAGTTCTGTGTCTAGATCTCTTTTCCTTTCTGTTGGCACCTTTGGTGGAATGGGCATTTTGAGCAGGTAGAAAACCTTAGTCACATGGTTCTATTTTGTCAGATAATAAGCTTTATAAATATAATACTTCAAGTATTCAATATTAATTTTAATCTTACATCACCAATGCAACAAGGTCCCATCCAGGAGAAGCTAGGTGTGGGCTCTTTCAAAAAGTTTATCTTGTACAAGAAATTCTACATATTATTGAGGAGGCACAGAAAAAAGGAGAGATACTATTAAGAACATACCGAACTTGGAGTTTGTTGTTTTGTACATAATTTTAAATATATTTGTTCAGTTAATTTTTTTTTGGTGGTATTGGTGACTAACTAAACATATAAATAAAATTTTAAGAAACAAAGAAAAAGAAGGGGCTTCTGGGTGGCTCAGTGAATTGAAAGTCAGACCCAGAGACAGGAAGTCCTGGGTTACAATCTGACCTCAGATTTTTCATAGCTGTGTGACCCTGGGCAAGTCACTTGACCCCCATTGCCTAGCCCTTACTACTCTTCTGCCTTAGAACCAATACATAGCATTGATTCTAAGATGGAAGGTAAGGGCTTCCATCCAAGAAAGAAAATAAAGAAAAAAATAGTACATATCCAGACATATAATCACTATATTTCCTCCTATTTAAGAAGGAATAATTTGCAGCCTCTGAAAATTATTCCAGTGTACATAATGCCCTGATTAGATGTACCTTTTTAGGGACTTGAGAAAAATTCCAAGTATTAATCAACTCCTACATAATGATAGTGACAATGATGATGATAATTTAAACAATAATAACAACAATAATAAATAACATTCATATAGTGTTTAAAATCTGACAAAATGCTTTATATATCTTGCCTAATTTGATCTTCACAGCAACCTTGTGAGTGGGATGCTATTATTATCCCCATTTTAGAAACGAGAAAGGTAAGGCATAGAGTAGGTAAGGGACTTTCCCAGGGTCACACAGATCTATCATTACCAGAGGCAAGACTGGAAGTAAGGTCTTTCTCACTCTAGATCCAGTGTTCTGTCTACTACACATTACATCCCAATGTGTCAGTGTCATTATCCTCCTGAATATGTTATCCAGCATCCTTTCTTTTTTCCTCTTCCTTCCCTGCCTGCCAAATTATTTAAAGTATAAAGCTCTTTCAGTAGTGTGCGTGGGGACTCTCAAATTCAGCAGTCTGGATAAGGGTCTGTACTTGACACTGTCCACTGATCCTCCAGTAACTGCTCAGCTTTGGGGCCACTCACCCTCAATGTACAATTATACAGTGCCACTCTAGGACTGCTATTATTCTGCCTCCAATGCATAACTTGACAAAGATTAAAAAAAATATCCATGCAACCTGCTTTATATATGAGTTAGAATACAGTTCTTTATGTTGCAGAAGCTATAAATAAAATGAAATTAGGAACTTTTGTTTTTCATTTTGTCTTCCATCAATCAATAAGCATTTATTAAGTATTTGTT
The DNA here is from genome assembly GCF_016433145.1 of Gracilinanus agilis. NCBI lineage: Eukaryota > Metazoa > Chordata > Mammalia > Didelphimorphia > Didelphidae > Gracilinanus > Gracilinanus agilis. The sequence goes on along the minus strand of NC_058131.1, from coordinate 397,210,031 downwards.
CAGTCCTTTTCAGTCTTTATAACCCCATTTGGAGTTTCACTGGCAAAGGTACTAATGTCTTGCCACTTCCTTCTCCATCTTATTTTACAAACGAGGAAATGGTGGCAGAGTTAAGTGACTTGCCCAGGGTCATGCAGGTTGTAAGTGTCTGAAGCCACATCTGAACTCAGGAAGATGAGTTTTCCTGTCTCCAGGTGCCATACTCTACTGACTGGGCCATCTAGCTGCCTTAGAGGAGTCATATTTGTCCCATCATGGCTACATTGTTCAAGTGATAGTTTCTTAGTGACAGACTGGACTAAGTGGCTTCTAAGTCCCCTTCCAAATCTATGATTTTGTAATTCAGAGAAATCCACTATTAGGTACAGTAGAACTTGTCATCTCTTAGGTCTTAAACTATTATTTGCTGAAGAATCATAGAATATCAGAACCAGAAGTGACATTAGAGATCATTTCCTCCTACTGTCTCATTGGATTTGGAATCAGGAAATCCTGATGTCAACTTTGGCTTTTAAGACTAGGCAACCGTGTGTCTGAGAGCAAGTCATTTAATGTCTCTGAACCTCAGTTTCCTCTTCTACAAAACAATATTTAAAGTACTTGTAGCACTTACTGACTATGACTGTGCCCAGCTTTCAGGACAGGCTCCATGTTCAATATTCCAATACCATGAAATATAGTATATCCAATGGCTGCAGAATACTAGCAAAGGACTAAACTACGAATGCTTCTATAACAACATTTCATAATGTTAACACTTACAAAGCTCTTTTTCCCCACAATAACTTTATGGGAGAGGCAATCCAAGTATTTTCCTCATCTTACAGATGAGAAAATTGAGACTTTTTTGGAGTTAAAATGACTTACCCAAGGTTACTGTCATAATGCCAGGATGTTCTAGCTTTCAGACCCATATTCTACCCATCATTCTCCATTTCATCTCAGTTAACACAAAATCATTTAGACAAACAAACAAAGAGCAGGTGTTTTGTCTGGCATTATTTTTAAAGCTTTTGAAGCAGTGTTTTCATTTTAGGCAAATCCAAAACAAAAAAAAATGTAATGACAATTTGAGATACCTATTTGGATAATGCAGATCTCCAAACCAAGATATCTGAAATATCCAAGTAACTGCAACTCAGAATTTCCGCAGCTCCAATGAACTGTGTAGTCTTCCTCAGTTTCCAACCCCCAACTCTGTATGTCTAAGCATTAGATAGGAATTTCCAGATGACAATTTCTATTCTCACAACAGGTTGCAACTACCTCCATCAGATTATAAAACTTCATTTCATGCGCTTCAGGCAGCCCCATTTTCCAAAGCTCCAGCTAATTATATGAGATTTATCTGTATGAAAACCTAGGGATTAAGCGGGCAGGAAAAATAGTGAAAATTTATTTAGTGGCTCTGTTTAATGAAAGGGTAATGAAAACAAGGGTCGTACAAACCCAAATCTGTCCTGAAATAAATACCTAACCAGTGAAGGGAATCGTGAACATTCTGTTTATTCTTTTATCCCAGCTTGACAGGTCCCACTACCAATAATATCCTGAGTCAGAACAGAAATACATGCCTCTGAGCCAAAGTTGGAACCTTCATTAGCCTTATCGCTGTTCTATATGCTTGTTAGTAAGCTCTCTTTTCTAATTTTCTGATTATTCCATAGCAAAGCCTGCGCTGAAAACCGTATCATAACTGTTATGCTAATTTCCAAGCAAGATTTTTTTTTAATTTTTAAAACTTTCTCTTAGCTTCTGAGCAATTCTTTGTAATTAATTGTTTTGTTTTAAAATATCCATTTTCCTCCAGTAGTCTTCTTTTTCCCTTTGGGAACGCTTTTCTTTTCTTGTTGACTAATTGCTTATCACTTCCTGCTAAAAATTTCACATTTCACAATTATTTTATCAAGTATATGGGGGATGGGGATGGAGAAGGGGAGGCCCAAGTGATTGCTTTTTCATAGTACAATAGTATATTCCTCAATTGGCAATCTTATTATCTCCTTGTTCATAGGTTTATTTGTAATATTTATTAGCTATGGTGACCCCAATCTTTCAAGAAGGAGACAGGAATCTTAAAAGCTTGCCATCATATTCATCTATAATTTATTTATATGACAAGGCTCTGTAATAAATTAGGATAACAAAACTTCTGCCTGTTATTTTGCACAGGTTCTGACAAATAAAACATCCTCAGGATTTAATTAGCAGCAACTTCTTCAACTTTAGTTACCATTCATTTTTCTTTTGGAATAACTAGTTCTTCAAAAGAATGGTTACACCATGGTTACTATGATCACATTCAGAAGTAGAACTTCGAAAACTCATGGATTCCAGACACCTCAGGGTTTCATATTGACTTGACTGAATTGACCAGGATATGCCCCAAATGTCTAACACAATCACCTGTTACCCACCACTTTATTCAAATATACTACTATTGTAAGTAGGAGAGAATATAAGATCCAAGAGAATCTAGATCAGTTCTTCCTTCCTAAGTACCTTCCTCTCTCTCCTTTTCTTATTTGATGATGGCTGTTCCCATACATGTGCCACCCTGATCTACAAATGCTAGAAATAACCATTTGGGCAGGTAGAATAAGTCACATGAAATGCTTCTTCCTATCAATCTTATAATTCATGATCTGAAAATAATGTGAGTAATTAAAACATTAAGTAGAGTCTGGGCAGGATTAATTAAACTAATGGCACCTCTTATGCTAAAGGAGTAGGTATATAAAATGGATAAGCCTTCTACATTTCAGTGCTCTGGGCTAAGCCCTAATTACTCTGTCCCCAAGATTCCAGTGATTTTGATGTCCATGGCTGTGCACTATGAAATTGAACCAGGAACTTGTCCCCACTTTTCTGCTGGATGGTACTCCATTCTTTTTTCACTATTTTTTAATTCATTCTGTCATTCATCAGGCTACATGCATTTATTAAACACCTACTATAACAACAGCCACTATTCTAAGCACTGTAGATACAATTACAAAGAAGGAAACAAAAAAAATTCTATACACAGGGATCTTGCATTATAATAGGCAGGAAAAGGCCATACAAAAATTGATATTCATTCCAAGAGTCATTCATTTATGTAATAAAATTTAATTAAAAATCCATGAGAAAATAATAGATAAAACAATTCCATTTTATGGAACTTAAAGTTGTCTAAGGGGTTAAAATACATTACTATATAATAATAATAATGATAATGATAATGATAATAATACTGATAATAATCATGATAATAATAACGATAACATTTTGCAACATGGAAAGTGGTAGGGTGGAATTCCTGCAAGATACAGGGTCAAGCCTCACCCAGAATTCCAGCCCCCCCCCCCCCCGAGAACTCTGGGTGAGGGGACAGTTTAAAGCAGTTAGGTATAGTTCATTCCGGGGGGTTGAAGTGAGCAGGTCACTGTTTGCTGAGCCCAGTTCTGGATAGCTTTGGTGTCCTGTGGCAATAACCATTTTGGTTCTTCCCTGTAGTTTGCCTGTTTAGCTGAACTAGACCTTTCCTGCAATATCATTTTTGTTACAATTTAGTTATTTTAGATATTAGAAGTAATAATTATAGGCTCTGAGGGCAAGCTAGTTATAAAGTCTGCCACTCCTTCCTGGGGGGGAGGGGCTATTTCTACCTAACAGTTCAGGGCTTCCCAGATCTTATCCTAGTCCTTGAAAGCCTTCCCTTCCTTCCCCTTTCCTTTTTAATCAGTAAAACTTCAACTTTGAAGTAGCTGTGCCAGGCTATTTATTTGGGAATACTCACTTCTTCCATAAATCTTGGTTCCTTTCAGTTGCCAGCCCAAGAAGTCAGATCCTCGTTCTGTCCCTGATAGCTACAAGACATCAAGCTTCTCCTATCTTCCCTAGTCAAACCTGTGGGGAAATAAGTTGAGAAAGTGAATATCTTGAGGGGATTAGCCTTGCTCATCCAAGCCAGAGTATCTGATCCTCCATTTTCAATTGATTCCAACTGCTTGGTGGGAGGGGTGAGAGTAAGGAGCACCTACCCCTCCCTACTCACTCAACCTGGTGTGTGAGGGAGGAGTGAGTCCTGCAGGTTTCTGGTTTCTGGCCAACACTTCAACTTCCCAAATATCTCTGTTAAGATCAACATAATACATTTACATAGCAATTATATTCCAGGCACTAGCTATGATGCTTAAAACAATGTTGGGAGTGCTATTATTGATGATATTATTACGCCTATTTTACAGATGAGGAAACTGAGGTAAACAGAGGTTAAGTAATTTGCCCGGGGTCCTATAGCTAGTAAGTGTCTGAGGCTGGATTTAAATTTTGTACTTCATAACTTCAGTACTGTCACTCTACCCATTTGCTACCAAACTGCCCTATAGAGAGAGATATAGAACTGAGTGCTACATGAATCCTGAAGGAAACAATTTTTAGGAACTTGGAGGTACAGGGAATGTTTCTCAGAGAAGATGGTACTTCTCTAGGATTGGTATTTACATTGCGCTTAAAAGGACAGATAGGAACATTAAGGGGAGAAAGGATTTTGCATGAACCAAGGCAGGGAAGTCAGAAATCACAAAGCATCTAGGGAGTGGAGAGGATAGAGCAATGCAGAGAGACAGCCCAATTTGACTGTTTGAAAGGGTGCCTCAGTTTTTTCCTTCTGACATGAAAATGACTCTTCATGCCTTAACATATCAATCCATTGCTCTCTGCAGCATAGCCACCAGAAAAAGAAAGGTAAGAATGGAAAAGAAAACAGAGAAAGAAACAACTGAAAAGATCATTCAGTTGACATCAGTCAAATAAAAATGTGGTTTGAACAAATCTCCTGTTTTTGAAGTAATTGGTGGTTTAACTGAATTCAGGTGAGTCTTTTATTCTGGCTGGCTTATATCAATACAAGCTCAGTGAAAGAAAATCAGTCCAATTAATCCATTGGTGTCTTGTAGGCAAAAGCAGCTAGATTGACTGATTGCTCTCTTCTTCAGACCATTGTAGTGCTAATGAAAGCAGAGCTTCCAAGTTGTGAAATAGCTCAATGAACCCCATAAGAAGGAAACATATAATATCCCATGGAACAGTTCAAGCAAGTTGGAGGGAAACCTGGAGAAGAGAGGTGTGTAGCTGTGGTTCACCCAGATTTGATACTTTCAGCATTTTTAAAGCTTCCTCTCAGCAGACCATATAGAAGCACTCAAGAGACCTGATAGTGTATTAGTCCAGCTCTTTACCCCCATTATTTATAGCCTCTTCCTTTTTTCCCCCCAGAGCAAGTAAAACCATTCTTGATATAGTTGCTCTAATATACCTTGAAGCTTTCCACATCAAGAAACATGATCCATGAATAGCTGAATTAATAACTGAAGACTGACTATTATTAGAATCTTTCTTTGTTTGCTTAGTACTTAGGATTAATACCCTATTGATGAGTTTTAAAGCAATGGATTCAATAGACCAGTGATTCCCAAAGTAGGTGCCACTGCCCCCTGGTGGATGCTGCAGCAATCCAGGGAGGAGGTGATGGCCACAGGTGCATTTATCTTTCCTATTAATTTCTATTAAAATTTTAAAAAATTAATTTCCAGGGGGCTAAGTAATATTTTTTCTGGAAAGGGAATGGTAGGCCAAAAAAGTTTGGGAACCACTGCAATAGACAAAGGATGTCCACATGTGTTATTGTTCTCCTTCAGCTCTTCTCATGCTTCTGAGTAGAAGGGGCTTCTTTGTTGTATTTGCTTTTGATACCTCTCCATGGAGTGTAGGTTACTTGGAAGAGGAATTTGACTAAGTCTACTTGGTCCCCCAAAGTAGGATTTTCTTCATTTTCTCTCATTGGCTTGGCTTGGTTTTTGGCTCCAGGAACATCATACCACTCCCAGGATAAGCTCATTATTTAAATCTCTTCATCATATAGATTGACTCAATTTTGCAATCTCAATACTTTCTCTGTACCCTCAATGATTTCTACCTTCTGTTTGGAGGGTTGGAGGGTAGAACAGTAATTCTTCTCAAAGTCTTCCTTTATGGAAGGCTTCCTAGGTAACTCTTCATTTTTTTTTAACAGCAGTTCTTGGTTTCAACTCCATTAACATCATGCCTCTATGTCAAGGTCAACCAAGTGCCCATCTCCACCCCATCTCCAACCCTTTCAGCTTCCTTTTGAGTATTTTCTTCCCCCATTAGCTTGTAAGTTTCTTAAAGGTAGGGACTGACTTTCTTTCACTTATTGAGGTTCTTGATTCTTAAAAAAAGTGCTTTGAACATAGCAGGTATTCTTAATAAATGTTTATTGAGTATGATTGACCAAAATTTTTAGCAATGGGTGGAAGCAGCAAAAGAGAAAAATTTAGACCACATATAAGGTAAAAAACAGACAAGTAAAAAATAAAAATAAAAAAGTCTTACAATTAGAGATATTTATTGAGGTTTTAAGATACTTGAAAAAGTTGGAGGTCTGTAAGTGCAGGGATGATTACTTGTCAAATATATCATAAGATTCTCTTTCATGGAGAGGTTGGACTAGGAAGAAGTAGAAATCTAACACTTGATCTGCTCTCATTCTACTATATTTTATGAAAAAAAAAACAATTAAACTTCCTTCTTTTTCTCTTTATACTGCCAAATTCTAGAATCTTTTGAACTAAAAATCATATCATCATTGCAAGTGAAATAATCCCAATCATTCTTCATCGATTTATGTCATTGGCAGTAGTATAATTCTGCCAATCCATAAATCTTTTTCCACCAGAGATTTAAACATTTTATGACATAATATAGAGTCAGCCTGTCTCACTTACCTTGTCGTATTGATATTGTCACTGTTTGAATAATCTATGTTATTTTTTCTCTGTTCCATAGGCATATATCTTTCAGAATATGTATTTTAATGACTGTCTGCTTGAGAAGTGTTTCAGTCATAAAAGGTTCTGCTCTGAATTTATGAATTAAGGGTCCAACAGATTGTTAGTTGTATGCAAGAGACTGACTTTTGTGTTTAGTGTTAGGTAAAAGGAAACAATAAATGAAGTTGTTCATCTGTCTTCATAATTTCATGCTGCTGATATCTGGGCTTTTTTCTGTACCAGACAATAAGAGGTGAGTCACTGTAGAGCTGCAATCTATTATTTTTTAATTTTTTTTCTGTGGTCTATTATTAACATACATCTTTCTTTCACAGAAAGTCTCTAGGATGTACCAATACATCAGGTGGAGTATAGAGACTACTTATCCTGCTTCCAAACAGGGAAGCAAGCTAAACATGCTGAAGCCATAGCCCAGAGAGACCTCAATGAATCATTTGGGCGGAACATCATCTGGTTGACTCAGGTACTCAACTGTTATCTGCTACAATATATGTTGCTCATTTTCTGCCTTGTTGATGGGCAGCAAAAATCTAGTTGTGAATATAATTTATGGTTTCTTAGTAGAGGGCTTTGATAAATGGCTTATGAACAAATGGTTCTTGAGTAAATGGTTAAGTTCAACCACCTCTTGGAAATTATAAACTCTATTGGACAAGGAGAGATTTTATGTATTTCTTTCCTTCCATGGCACCTAACATAATGCCACATGTAAACAGATACTTGAAAAAGTGTTGACATTTTGATCATGAACTAATTACTAAGAATAGTGTAGTAGTGGATAAAGAGTCAGTCTCATAGCTAGGAAGACTTGGGTATAAGTACCACTTCTGAACCCTACTGGTTGGCAAATTTTGAAAGCATACAAAAAAGCAGAGATATTACAAAGGTCTATATAATCAAAACTATGGCTTTTCCACTAGTAATATGTGACTCTAAGAGCTAGATACTGAGGAGAGTTGAGGACTATAGAATTGACACTTTCAAATTGTGGTGTCAGAGAAGATTTTTGAGAGTCCCTTGGAGAAGTAGGAGATCACTTCAGTTAATAGATAAAGAATTTAATTCAAATTACTCATCTGAAGGACAAATAATGAAGTCTAAGAAGTCTAAGCTTAAACTCTTTGGCCACATAATAGGATTATAGGATTCATTGGAAAAGATCCTGATATTGGGAATAATTGAAGGCAAAAGTTTAAGACAGCTAAGAACGGGACAGATCAATAATGTCATGGAAGCCATAAACATGAGCTTAAACAGACTTTAGGAGACAGTGAAGGATAGAAGGGCCTGGTATGCTATGGTTCATAGGATCAGCAGAAGTCACACAGGACTGAATGAATGGACAACAACAAAAGTTATCCTTATTCTTTTTCTAATCCTCTCTATACAAATTCCTATCCCTAATATTTTCCCTATTCCTATCCTTACCCTATCTATTCAAACATAATAACACTTGACATCTGATCTGCCTTAAAATAATGTGGATAGAATTGGAATCACCATGCTGCTGTCTCTACATATTCAGTGCAGAGCTTTAGAATCTAGAGTTAGATATCCAGTGCATCTGAACACTAAATGTATTAATGACATCATCTGGTTTGGAAAGTGTTGGATAATTTCAGAAAAGAATACTCATCTGATTATACCTTGAGGTGAATCTTTTTTTAAATTTAATTTATTATTATTATTTTTTTATTTTTTAGAAAAAAACCTTGAGGTGAATCTGGACATCAACTAGATTACAGGAGTCATTGCTGGGATCTTTCTCCTAAATTTTTTTGCTTGAATCAAAGGAATCCATATACAAGAAAACTTTAAAGATAACCAAGGGTGAAATATATGTCTTTCTCATTTTGCTGAATTCTAGAAGCTCTAGAGCCAGAGACCATGAATAAGCCTTTTAGTTATACTGCAGGACCTCATTTTACAGGAACTCAAACATGCATATTTAGATATATGCAATTAGAAATTAAAAAAATATAGACAGAAAAATATATAAAATTAAAAAAATATATGAAATAAATCCTAACCATTTCCCCAACCTGCATAAAGTCTCACAGCAGTTTTCCAATCAGGCTTGGCCTCAAGGGAGTTTTGTTGAATCTGGGAAGTGGAACTCATGACCCTGGTAGCAAAAGAAGGGACAGATGGTCCTAGAAGCAGGCATCCTAAGGGATGGCATCCTGCAGAATTGTAAGGGTCAAAGACAAGAGGTCCTGGAGGACCCTGGATTAGTTCTGTTCAAACACTTGTTGAAGATAAAACCAGAATGGTGTGATGTGGTCTGGGTTAGTGTGAATTATTACATTATTTTGCACTAAACATTAGCTCTTGCATCAAGCTTTGTCTGGTGAACTTTCTTGTAACAAGTAATGTCTGTGCCAGAGTAGTGCTTCTCTTTGTTTCATTAATGCTATTTAGTTATCAATAATAGCCTCAAAGTACAAGAGTAATGATGTGGGTAGCTTTGATAAATACAAGAAAAATTATAAAGTGCCTAGCTATGTTCGTATAAGAAGTACTTATTAAATAATGGTTTCACTATTATGAGTGAATTTCAATTTGCTCAAGGGTCTTGGAAAGTACTAGTCATGTAAAACTGTAATTGGGATGATCTCTTCCAAAAATATACTTGATTTATGCCAGTCCTTTTAATGTGAAAGCTATTTCCTCTTTATTTCTACATCTTAGAATTCCCAGTTTCCTTCAAAGTTTAGATCAGACATTACCCTGATATATGAAGCCTCTTTCTTAATTTGGTGCTAATGCTTCCAAACCAAAATTATTTTCTATTTAGGAATAAAGACTAGATCTTTGATTTCATTAATATAGGACACTCCTAACTGAAAGATTTCCTCTCATTACCAGTGTTGTTCAGCACTTTCTCTACAACTCAGTCTTAGTAAGTTGTTCTAGAGTATTAAATGACAGTCAGGTCATATCAGAGGTGGTACTGAAATCCCAGTTTTCCTGATTCCAAGGCCCTCTTTCAGTGTACTATATCACAATACATCTGTAATTTTTATTTATTTGGTAAGTGTTTTCTATATATGCATATTTATGCATGTTATCACTCACTTTAAAATGTAAGCTCCTTAAGGGGAGGGACATTTTCATTTAGGTACTGAAGCTCCTAGAACAATATTTGGGATAGGGTTGTACTTAATAAATGCTTGACAATTGATCGATTGTTTAATGGATTTCTCAAGTGCCCCTCTCTGCCACATTGAATTCTCTTTTGTGACAAAGAAAAATAAGCAAAACCATCTGAAACAGACTATGTCTACAAATGTACATAACATTTTATATTAGAAGTATCCTACTTCTCTGCCCTATTGAGACAAAGTCTGTCTCCTTATCTCTTTCCCTGGAATACTGGAATAGGATGGTCTTTTGCTCAATAATAGAGATGTATGGCATCAAGCTGATATTAATTCTTCAGAGATTTTCAGAATTTTAATTGAAGATGGACAGCGAAGCAAATATAAATAGTGATAGAAAGGAAAGTCAAAATATATTTCCAGTCATTAGCACCCTGACTGCAATGTGTAAATGACAGATACCATACGTCTTAAATAGGAAGCTATAAATTTAATGAAAAAGTCATGTGGAATGTTAATACTCATTTGGTTTGCTGTTATCATAAGACAGCACAGAGGCATCCCAGTGAATCTAAAGACTTCTCTTTGCTTAATTAACTAGGACAATGGAAGCATCCGTTGCATGTTTCTATAAAGAAAGTCAGTGTGTCTTTCAAAACTTCTCCCCTATATTGAACCCAAACCAAAGTTGTTATGTTCATGTGAAGCCTAACTCTCCATAGAGGAAAAGAAAGAAAAAGAGGTAGAGTCTGTATTCTAGTGCCTTGTAAACTGTAGGTGTTTAATAAATATTTGTTTGTATTATGTTAGAGGAAAAAAGAGAGACAGGGACCTGTTGTCCCCAACATGAAAGAATGATATGTCCTTCCATTCACTGTTGAGTCTGAAGCCTTCTGGTGCAGTCTGGGGCAGACTAAGCAGGAACTGTGCCAGGCTAGGAAGAATAACTACATGATATATTTGGTGTGGTATACTATTTCCTTCATTTTTCCTTGTAGTTACCAAAGATTCATACCTGGAGTATATAGAATCAGAAGTTAGAAGTCAGTGGCAGATGAAATTTTGTTAGGTGGAATAATGGTTAACACATTGAACTGGCAGTCACAAAAATGTGGGTAAAAGTCTTGCCTCACATTTATTTAGCTATATTTGGGCCAGTCATTAAATATCTCTGTGCCTAAGTTTACTCATCTTTAAAATGGTGATAATAACAATATATACTTCACAAGATTGTTTTGAGGATCATGTGAAAGAATTTAAGTAAAATCCTTTGCAAACTTTAAAGTGCTATATAAATGTTAGCTCTTATTATTATTATTTCTTGATGCTTTGACATAGTGAAAGATGTGTGCTTCCATTGGCTTGGATGCTCTACTGGTTTAGATAAGCACCTTTTCTTTGTCTTCTTATCCTCTATTATTTTTTCAATAATTAAAGTGTTTTTTTCTCTTTCACCTACTTCATGCATTCTAAGGCCACATAAAAAAGAAAAACAAAATAATTGAATACGTTTTCATAGTTGAGAAGAATAAATTCCCATATTATTCATGTCTAAAAAAAGTGCGACTTTATCTTTATATCTATTACTTTTCAGGTAGGATGTGGGCAGCATTCTCTATTAATGATGATCTTAAATCATATCTACTCATTGGGAAAGTCAGAGTTCTTAAGTCTTTCTAAGTTGTTCACTTTAACTGTTTAACTGTTAACTGTTCATTTTACAATGTTGTTATTACATAAATTGATATCCAGGTTTTTCTCACTTTAGTCTACATCAGTTCATACCGGTCTTCCCAGGTCTTTCTGAAATCATTTTATGTCATTTCCTATTAATAATTAATAATCAACTATACATCCATCAATAATCCACTATGTTAATATAGAATGATTTGTTCAGTCATTTCCCAAATGATGGACACCCCTTACTCTATTTCAATATTTAGAAATAGAATATGGGCTAGTCGCTTAGTTGAGTATGAGGAATAACAAGTGGATACCCCAAGCAATGCATGATTTATCCCTAAAATGTCTGAAAAAAAACAAAAGAAAGTCTCAAGATCAATAAAGCATATGCTTTGTGGGTAAATATATGGAAAAACATGGATAATTTTAAGGAAGAAAATTGCAAGCCATGTACTGAACACTGAGAAAGGAAGGAGATAGACCTGAGATTCTTTAGGTCACAGTTACCAAGATTTTGATTGGGTGGTACATATGAATAGCATGAACTTCAAATGAAGAGAGATTACTGTGTGGCAGAGATAATGGGAGAAAGTAGAAGTACAAATGAGGAGTGAGGAATATTTCAATGCCATTGGCTTAACTAATGAACCAAGGGAAATGAGTGACAGTGCAGTAAGTACTAAAAAATATGGCCAGGGAGACTATGTCATCAGGAGAGAGTCATGTTTCAGCAATTGCTGGAAGATGGGAAGAGTGAGAGAGGAAATGCCAATGAAACAGGCATTCCAGAGTGGAAGGTAGTAGTGGGTGGTCTTTGGTTGAAACTTAGGGGTGGGAGCATTAAAAGAGATGAAAATAAGTAATTTTGTGACACATATAGGAAATATGATCTAAATTGGTTCAGAATCACTAAGGTTCGAACATCTGAAAATGTTCATCATCGAGTGTAAGGGGCCCCTCTTTCCAAATGGAGGTTGAAGATAGAGAATGAAGGGAAGTTTGTTGTCTATGGAACAGGAATTTTGAAGGATGAAATGGAAGGACTGAGTGGTATTTGGTTGAAACTTGGGATGGGGGTTGAGGGGAATGAGAATAAGTAATTGGATAATAGAAGGCAGCTGCAATTTGGAAGATGATCCACATGCAGTCAGAATTACTGAGATGTAAAGGGTATGACTAGGTGTGAGAATGTTCATCACTGACTATAAGGGGCCACTCTTACCAAAAGAGGCTGTAGAGTTTGGAGAGCAGGCTAAAGACAAGTGTATCATGATATGACAGGGACATGGTCAGATGGCCAGATGGTGCCGCTGTACCAACACTTTTTGCCCTGAGGAGTGAAAGTTAGGCAGGAAAGAGGTGTAGCAGGAGTTAGAGGTAGAACTTGCATAGCAAGAGAAAGAACTTTGTTCTGGACCAACTTTCCTCTTTTTCTTTCCTCTAAGGATAAGTGCAACAAGAAATAGAAAGCCTGAAGTCAAGTTGGAGGTTGCTCTTCTTTGAGTCAGTGGTTTAATACTAGTGTAGTGTGTCTGTGTACTAATGCAGCAACATATAGCAGATTACATAAATCAATCAGTTAATCAATAAGCATTTATTAAGTGCCACTTCATTCCAGGCACTTTATTAAGCATTAAGGTGTATGAAGTAAAGTAAAAAGAAAATCTTTCCTTCAGAAGCTCAAAGTCTAGCAAAAGACACAATATATGGATGACTATACAAATAAGCAATGTACAGGATAAAATGGAGATCATCAAGAAATTGAAGATACTGGAAACTAGGAAATTTTACCTAGGATATAAAGGAAGCCAGGAAGACAAATAGGCAAAGATGAGAATGGAGAGCTTGCCGGGCATGGGAGACAGTAAGATAAAATGCCTAGAGTCATGAAATGGAATGTCTATTTTGAATAATAGCCAAGAGACTAGTGTCTCTGGATCACAAAGGAAGGAACAGTATATAAATTTTAGAAGATTGGAAAAGTGGGAGGGAGAAGCATGTTATAGAGGGTTTTCAACAACAAATAGAGGATTTTACATTTGAACCTCATGGTGATAGGAAGCTTTAGGATGACCACTTTGACAGCTAGATGGAAGATGGACTGGAGTGAGAAGAGAATTGTGGCCTGAGAGACAGACTAGCAGGTAATTGAGGTGATGTTACCTATATCATGGGGTCTATACCAGAGTGGTGGCATGAGGAGGAAAGGAGGTATATAGAGGGACACTAAGAAGGTAAAATCAACAGGCTTTGGCAACAGATTAGTTATGGGAGGGAGTGGTGAGAGAGAGGGACAAGTTGCAGCGTTTGAGAGGACTTTGTATATTATACACCCTCAAGGTCATGATTCTCAAAAGTTTATGGACTCTGGAACTACATTCCATAATCCTAGGAACACCTATAATATCTATATAAAGTTCCTATCTATATCCTAACAGGAAATAGAGAAGACTTTAAACATTATGCCAAGATTGGAGAAGCTTCCATAGAAAGTGATGATGAGGGATACAGTGACTGAAGAGGAACTTAACACATTAAGTTGACTTGCATGATAAGGGGAATTGTACATGATGCCATGGTATTAGAGTGCCTAGAATATAGAATTAGTTTTCAGAACTCGAAGTCCATTTGACTGGCTTTGGGAAACAAACAGGACCAGAGATGGGGACCATACCAAGCCATGATGGACTTAAACTTTGCATTACTAGGTCCTCCTGTTTTCCTTCTATCGGGTCTCATAGGAATCTCATATTGCAATGAGAAGGAAGATTAAAAACTGTACTCTAATGCTGGCCATGGATTCTCAAGTGAAAAATTATATTCCAGTTATTTTTTTGAAGAATACTTGCTATGTGTATTTCTACAGGGACTGGACTTTTATGGACTAAGATGAACATATTGACATTTAGATGATGCCATCATGAGTTTGGAAAGCATTACAAAAAGTGGGAGTTGGTACAGATAAATATCCTGCCTCCATCACATTTCAATCCAGAAGACTTTTTTGGATTTTGGAATTATTTCGGACTATTGCCATTGTATACAGAGTAGTTCAGGTAGCCAACTGAGACTCAATACCTTGACAACATAATATCCATGCCTCCTGTGAAGAAATTTAAAAGAAAACAGCTAACACTGTTGGAAAAGTATCAGAGAAGTACTAAAGCTTCCAGCTCAGGGGACTGATCCGGAGGAATTTGATTACAGAAACTCTAATGCCCCAAGGAAAGGAAGGATCTTATGAGGAAGAACTCCATTAGGAGAGTCAGTTTCTCCTTGCGTGAGTGGGATATAGAACTTGGCCAAGATGCTATGTCTATAATGCCCCTTAACAATTCACAGTTTTAGAAAACAAAACTCAGTGCTGGAAAATATCAAGAATCACTTGAATGAGCTATTAGTTGATGGCATTATCACATAATATGTTGTTATTGTTCAATTGTCTTAGTCATGCCCAACTCTTCATGATAACATTTGGGGTTTTCTTGGCAAAGATACTGGAGTGATTTGCCATTTCTTTCTTTAGCTCATTTTACAGATGAGGAAGCTCATAGGGCAAACAGAGTTAAATGACTTGCCAAGGGTCACACAGCTAGTAAGTGACTGCCAGATTTGAACTCAGGAAATGAGTTTTTCTGACTTCAGGCCAAGCACATCCCCATCACATAAAATACCCATGTCTGATCCATAATACTAAAAAAGACTGATAGAAACAGAACTGTAGCTATAAATTTTCAAACCTGAGGCAAAGTTAGTTTAAGGAACTTAGAGAGATCATTTTTAATGGACATGGGGATAATATGTAGAGGATAAAGGGGCACAGAGGAAAGACCTATGGATCTGAAAATCTCATGAAACAATGTACAAGAAAAGAATGGAGTAAGTGAGGCATATAAGAAAGCGTACCCTGTTGGGTACAGTGCTTTTCAATCCCAAACCTTAAGCAGAGGCAAAGTGGGAAAAGGCTGCTGGTAGAAGTGAGATCCTTGTGGTAAGGAGGATAAATTTTTATGATAGAAGGTAAGACCTGGGAAAGGGTTGGGACTTGAAATTCTCTGGATTATGCAAAGGAGGAGGGAAACTAGAGGATAATTCAGAGGTCTATCTTCCTTAGTGCGGTTTACTAATAATACCAAGGAGAAGGTGTATGAGGGCAGATTAAACAGTTGGGAAGGGACAAGATGAACAATGGAACTGTCAAGACAAAAAGTTATTTTGGGGAGAGAGATTTGGAACTATGCCCAAAGGGCCATAAAACCATGCATACCTTTTGACACAGCAATACCACTACTAGGTCTGTACTGCAAAGAGATCAAAGATAGGGGAAAAGGGCCTACTTGTACAAAAATTATTTATAGCAGCTCTTTCGTCATGACAAAGAACATGAAACTAAAGGGATGTCCATCAGTTGGAAGATGGCTGAACAAGTTGTGTTTCATGCTTGTAATGGAATACTACTGTGTCATGAGAAATGATAAGATGATCATAAAAAACCTGGAGAGACTTCTTTGAAGTGATGCAAAATGAAGTGAATGGAACCAGGAAAATGTATGTAGTAAGAACAATAATGTACAATAATCAACTGTGAATGAATTAGCTATTATCAACAGTGGAAGGAACCAGGACAACTCCCAAGGACTCATGAAAAAGCTATCCACAGCTACAGAAGGAACAGATGGAGTCTGAATGCAGACTGAAACATACCAATCTTCATTTTATTTTCTCCACGAATTTTTCTCTTATGTAAGCAATATGGGTCTTTTTCATCATATAACAAATAAGGAAATATATAGTATGATAACACATGTACCACCTATATCATATTACCTTCTGACTTGGGGTTGGAGGGGTGGAGATATAATGGATCACAAAATCTCAGAAAAATGATTATTAGAAATTGTATTGACATATAATTTAGAAAAAATAAAAAAGAAAAAATAAACAAAAACAAATTTAAGAGTTATTTTGGGGAGTAGAATAGGACCCTCTTGTCCCATGTTGCAATATGTGCATCCCCTAGTAGGAAACAGGAGGCATAGAAAGGAAGTAGGGCTTTCTTGGTAGCATACGACCTGAAGAGGAACAGGAATTTTTCCCCTGCCTCTAACCCATGCACTCCAAACGTTAGTACTTTAAATATGGCTCAGGTGTGGAACATTTGACTTTGAATAAGAGAGTTAAGGTTGATTATTACATGTCATAAAGTCTAAAAATCCTGAATTATGTGCTGGACAGATATTATTTCTCATCACTAGGCTTCTGCAATGGGCACTATAGGTTCGTACAACAAAGGAAGTTTAGGATTGGACAGCTTTTGTCTGTCTAATGGGACTCTGACAA
Source organism: Gracilinanus agilis (assembly GCF_016433145.1). Lineage (NCBI taxonomy): Eukaryota > Metazoa > Chordata > Mammalia > Didelphimorphia > Didelphidae > Gracilinanus > Gracilinanus agilis. The sequence continues at coordinate 397,193,050 of NC_058131.1, read as the reverse complement.
TTTAAGCATATACCACAAGGGATTTAAGGGCCCTCCATCAGTTCTCATAGTACATTAAAATAGAGGTTGGTAATATGAGCTTTTGGAAGGCATTGACTAATAGATTCAGTTGCCCTAACCTGAAAACCTTTCTATCAGGAATTTTGTATGATTCCTAATAAGGAACAAAGTTCATCTCTAACTGGTAGCGGGTAGAGCTTGTATATATTTGCTTCTCGTCTCCCCCAATATATTGAGAGGTTTTTGGCGGCAGGGGCTATCTTTTGTCTCTTTTTTGTATCCCCAGTGCTTAGCACAGTGCCTGACACATAGTAGGTCCTTAAAAAATATTTTTTGCTTGATTACTTGATTGATCGATAGAGACATTAACATAAGAAGGCACAGTTGAGAGTAAAGACATCTGCCAGAAATCTTCCATCAGTGGAAATAAATTTATTATTGTATCAATTCCCTGTCCACAGTTGTTAATGGACAATTATAAGTGAAGGTGCAGGACAAAGATTAATGAAAAGTGATATAGATTGAGAGAAAGGGGTATGGCACTTGAGGATTCCTATTTAATTTCTTAGAGGCATTGCAATGTTGAGTGAATGGCAGAAACTGAAGCTAAGAAATAGTGTTACAATGGGCCATAAGGCAAAGAATGAGAAAGCTTTTGGAGATACCTGAGATCTACTGTTCTAAATCTATGAAAGCTTCCTTATAATTTTAAAAACTTGATCAAAGAGAAAATAGCTAGTTCTGAATATGTTCTACTATCCTAGCACAGAATCAGATATACATGAGACATTTAGAAACTATGGTCCAATCTGTTTTACCTACTTTTGGATACCTAGAATTTTTAAAAGAAGACTCAAACCAGTTAATGATGTTAAGAACAATGCACCTTTTGGGCACATTTAAATTAACATAAGGGAAGATTTTGTATCTTAAGATACCCGTAAACATAGGTGGGGGAGGGAAGAAGGGGTATCTATATTTAAGTCTCATGGTCACCCAAGAACTTGGGATGCAAGTAGATGTCTAAAGGGGCAGTATTCATGTATGACAACCCAAAAATGGTCTCAGTGTGAGGTGATGCTAGAACAATAATTACAGGAAGAAAGAAAAGAAATCAATGATTATATAAACAATCCCCTTTGTGGTTAGGCAGTGTGGTTTAATGATAAACATTTGAGATTTGGAGTCAGAAGGCCTAAGTTCAAATTCTGACTACCATACTACTTTTATAACCTCGAACAAGTCCCCTAACTTCTCTGTGTCTAAGTTCCTCCTTCATAAAACTAAAGAGATTGGATTAGATGATTTAATGTCACTTCAAGCTCTAAATTGATTCTATTTTAAGAGGGAACATGAATCAATTACATTCACTTCTTGATCACCAAGTTAATGTGTTCTCTTGTTTAGACTGGTAAGAGAAGCATCTGATAGGAAAGAAGGAAGGAGAAACTCACAAGGTCCTATAAGATGTCAAGGGCTGGTGAGTTTCTCCTTCCTTCCTTCCTTCCTTCCTTCCTTCCTTCCTTCCTTCCTTCTTACAACTCTGAAGACTGACCTTCACAAACCTCTTGCTTTTACTAACATATTGCTCAATTTTCTATATTTTCAAGATGTATGTTCTGATTTTTTCCCTTTACTTTTAAAGCTATAAGGAAAAAAAAAAGCTTAGGCATTGTCTTGAAAGCATGTTCTTCCAGGGGAGTAGAATGAGGAAAAATTTAGCCTGATTTAACCTAAAATATAGAGTTCACATTACTCAAATTTTCTTTTTTTCAAAACATGTTTTTTTCACTTCTCATATCTCTTCACACCTTACTGTCCCAGAAAATTGGGAGTTAAATTGAGGTGAGACTTTTGGGTTTTAAAAGGTTCTATGTGAAATTTCAAAAGAAATATATATTTTTAAGCTCTTTTTGGGAACATAGAATCACCTTAGACTGGCAAATTAAATCAAAGCTGTTCCTCAACCACTTAAGTGTAATAGTAAAGTGTTGAATAAGTAGTAATTGACAATAGACAAGACTCCATTTAACATGGTTGGGAGGGTGCCATTTCTTATTGTGATTTATGCTGCCCTTCACATCAATCAGGTCAAGCGGAATACCCAATAGACCTAACTTCTTTCTGCTACAGACTAACAGGAGGTGAGAAGCCAGTGACATTTTAAGCACATCTCTATAACACATAACATGGAGGAGGCTGATAATGACAAACTGTGGGAAGTTTCATAAAGGCTGTTCACCTGAGAGCAGTCCATCATAGATTTTTCTTTTTCTGTAAAACAGAGAACAAGGGCCTTTTGAAGTTATTGTCAGACACAGAGCGACTGGAGAGTTATAGAGAGGCTTCTGTGTAACTTGAACAAGTTGGTAGCGAAGAGCACTTAAAATCACAGAAGACTGGAGATTAGTAACAAATAAAAGATAAAGCAAGACCAAGACTTCTCAGGAAGTTGGAGCTCAACCTAAATTGTCCTGCCAGAGTCTGATGCATAAATTATACTTGGGTCAAAATATCTTGGAGCACTTGGCAAGGCTTTTTATTCCTTTCATTCGTCATTTCCATACAAATAATCTTGGAATATCCTGTATGACATTATCTGAGAAGTCGACACTAACTCCTCTCATAAGGGCACTATTCACAGGTCTGAAAGAAAGAAAATACTTTCCTACAGGTCAAATACCACAGCAAGGTCTCATATTAGAGACCAAAAAAAAAAAAAAACAAAAAAACAAAAACCAACCCTAATAATCCCTGGTAAGCATCCTTTACCACGAGCCTGTATAGATTCAGTCATTAGTAGGGGGCATCAGGGATCTTCCACCCACAATTTCCCTTCTTTCCACATCTCAACCATCTGTTGAATATTGATTGGTTGAAACTCACTCTTCCCATAATTCCTCTCAGTTCCTAATATATTTCATCATCCCAAACTTCCCTTTATATTCCTCTTTGCTGTATTGCTTAGTATTTTGTTCGTTGAACTGTATCTCAGTAGAGGTTATAGCAGATAGCAACAGATTTCATCTTTTGATATATTGTACAGTCATATTCACTCTACCTACGATTCTTCTCATTTCCCAAAGTGGGCATCAATTGTTCACCTTCCCAGTTAAAAATAAGTCTCTATCTTAGAAGTAAAATATTATAAAATGCTATTGAACCAAAGACTGCTGAAGAAGTTGAATCTATATCTGATCTTTTCATTATATTTCATTTCTTTGGCCTCTGATCTCACATAAGAATTCTCATAGGTGTAAGAAACACTCTTGCCTCTCTCACTTTCTCATGGGTCTATATATCCAATGTCATGTCATCTCAGGTTGAAATTTAGAATATGATATCTTTTCTTATTCAACACTTGGATAGGATATTTCCACTGGACCTTGCAGCTTCCAAGAGTCTAGAAAATTTGAAAATGTGTGATGTCTCTCCCAAATAATTTATCTCCCATTATTATCACTGTTACAGCTATCTGAGATAATTCAGATTATCTGGGGCAATTTATAGAAGCATCTAGAAAAGGAGGAATGAGATGACATGCATTGCCAAAACATATCCTTGTGCCAGGGAGAGAAATATTTGCAATCTCTGCTACATGAGTTTCCAAGCTATTGCATATATGTCTTTACAACAGTTTTCTTGCTCAATTGGTGAGGGAGAATGAAAATGAATATCAATTTGAAAGTTTAGGTGGAAGCAAGGGAGAAGAACGATGAAACAAATAAAAAGCAACCATGATTATTCAGGGATAATTAGCTGCGGGCAAGTGTCTATGTAAACAAATACAGAAGAGGTAGATTAATTTTAATATATTAGTCTAAGTAAAGGGATAAGCTTTTCTTTCTCAAATAAGCACTTAGGTGGAATTTTTCAACACGCCAAGATTAGATTATGACAGCTATTACTTTTTTTCATGGACATAATCACCAGACAGTGCTGTATGTACTGAAGTCAAATATACCAAATGAGAATCAATTTTTAAATTTTCAGTTTGATACCTTGGAAATCAGGGCTTGATGTATTTTTTCTTCTTTTTCTTTCTTAATGTATTTTTTTACATTAAACACTTTAAAAAGTAATAAATATGTTATTAACACAGATTAAACTTTATAGCTTATATATAACTTAAAAGAAAAAAATATCTATATCATTCCTGGATAGCAGGTTGTTAAACATTTACCATCACACCCTCTATACAAGAATATAATTTTAGCCTAATAATAATTCAGATTTCTTTTAAGGAATCTTGAAAAGGGCTATTGAAGTTGAAGCTATAGAATATATAAAAAATGCTTCTATAATTCAAGGACTTCTTAATTATTTACTCTATTGTATAGATCACAAACCCTTTATGCCTATTTAGAAAGTCATTGAGAGTTAGTTATAAAAATATCACTCTGATAATACTTGAATGGCAACAAAGCTGGTTCTCAGAAAAGAGAAACAAAGATTTTTCACATGTCCATGTTTAGAACCTCCAAATACCTATGATCTATACCAGACGTTATCTTCCTTTTCTAAGAACCTTGGGCCAGTCTCATTCTATGATGAGAAATCTAACCATAAGATTTGTGAAAAAGATGATAGATATTTCTAGAATATCATTCCTAAAATTATAGTATGGAACAATATAGTTTTGAGGAGTCAGAAAACCCTGGGCTTTAATCTTATCCCTTACTAGCTATGTTACCTTGGACAAGTAGTATAATCCCTCTGAGCTTAAGTTTTTAATTTGTATATTGTGTGTAATAGGACCATCAGCTCTTGACTTATCTTCCCAGACCTTAACTTCCTTCTTCCATACAACCTGTTTCCCTAATGTAGCCTCCTGGTATGAGTGCAGAAAAGGTCCCCAATCTATGTAGGAGCTCCCTTTCAGACTTGCTGAGTTTCTAAGACTACATGAGTCATTAAATCCTGTAGAGCTATTGATCAGAGATGTTTCTGTGAGGAAGAGAGGAAAGCCACATTTACCAAAGATGAAGATGAGTTGTATCCTTAATGCATATATTTGGTACACTTGGGCAAAGTAAACCTCTTTCGTTAAATATTCAATGATTCACAAAAGCCTTATTTCATCTCAACATCTAGCCTTAACTGATTATGCTAGCATTAGAGTCAGACCTACAACATCCAAATAATCTTGGAATATCCTGTATGACATTATCTGATAAGTTGACACTAACTCCCCTTGCAGGGGCACTATTCAAAGGACTGAAAGAATGAAAATATCTACTATACAGGACAACTGTGAGGTGTAAATGAAATAAGGGATGTTAAAAGTCTTACAAAGTCCAAGGACCTTTGACACAAGAATAATTCATGCATCAAACTCTCACTGGTAAGACAACTTAAATTAATATATTAATATTCATCAAAAAAGGGTATTTCTAGAAATGAGACAAAGTTTCTGGTGAATTGCTAGAAGAATATGAAATAATAATAGATCAAAAACAAAACAAACTTTTGATAAGTTTGATAAGGAAGGAAGATAATTCTTTTTGCTAAGATAAAGAAAATGACTATTTTGGTGAGAAGAATCAAAACAAAGGGAAGAAAAGGCAATGAGGCCTTCTGCATGTGTTTTGGATGTTCTGGGTTTGCATTCACCCAGAGGAATGAAGAATTCAACCCATCATTGGGAAATTTTGCTTCTTTGAGATTAGATTCTTAGATGTGTCAAAACATTTAGCTGAATAACTGAAATTTTTTTTAGTTTTTATTTCAAATGTGTGTCAGCACAGGAAGAATATAGATTGATAAATCCAAGGAATTTTGGAATATTGAAATTTACCAGAAGTGTGGTATCTTACAGGAGAGTTTAGATTCAGGACTGACTATACTGGGAGTGAGCCACCTACAGCCCTTGAATCACACTCAACTATTGAATCAAGAAGGAAGAAAAGAAAATTGGCCACGATGAATTGCATTGATTCTATGTTTAAAAATAACATATCCTTTGAAAGACATGATGATATCGGATAGAGGCACATGGGGGTGAGCTCACAAGATAGCAATAGAGAAAACAATGTTTCAGATTTATTATTAACATTTTTCCAAGAAAAAATTTAGGGGATTTTTTTAGATCATAAGCTCCTAACCTGGCTGGAGGAAATTGCCAATCCAAAACATAAAGTATTTTGCTTGGATGCCAAAATGTGATAATAACAATATTTAATTGGTCAGCTGTAGAGATATGGTTACATTTTTGCAAAAAAGCCAAAGACAAAATAAGCTTTAAAAATTAGACAGTTTACATGACTCATAGTCAGATTGAGGCACAGAGAAAAAGGTCTGAAACTAGTGAAGGAAAAGACTAGGGGAGGGTAGTTAAATACTAAGTCCTCCTTTCCATGCCTGGCAAACTATGCTTTGGATAAAAGAACCTTATATTTTAGGAACTCATGGTTGTCCTATAACAATACTGATTCTATAGAGGGAAATCAGTACAGCTTGATGGGGATATTTAAAGAAGCTATAGTGTGTTTTGGGGGAAGGGGAATGTAAATTGGGTTTTAACATTGCATATGCTTTATGAAATTAGAAAGCAGATGAACTCTGTGTAAAGCTTTCACCCCAAGGGATTTGTTATTCCATTCTATTTTCTCATGCACATTTCCCAGATGTTTTGTATGTAATGACAATATCTGAATTTCAGAAGAGGGAGATATTAAAAGCTTGGTGATCTAAAGATAAGGGCACATTGGGGAGAAAAAGGTTACCTCAGTATATGAGATAAAGTATTGATTTGCACAAATTTGTTATATATAGGAATTGAAGGATCTGAAGGATCCCAAAGGATACTCCAGAAGCAGCTATTTCTGTTTCTAATATAGACTATGTGACTAGGCTACAATAATAATTGAAAGAAAGGAGAAGCCTCTACTGTTTATGTCTCAGCTTAACTGTATATCAATGAAACTCAGAGTAGAGATTTTTTTCTCTATCCCCCTCTCTTTAACTTTCTCTCTCTTTCCCCCTCTTCCTCCCATCCTCCCTCCCTCCCTGTCTCTCCCTGTCTCTCTCTCTCTCTCTCTCTCTTTTCCTCCTCCTCCTCCTCCTCCTCCTCCTCCTCTTTCTCCTCCTCTTCCTCCTCCTCTTCCTCCTCCCCACTCTCTTGTTTTTGACATGGATTCCCTATGGATGTAGAAGTCATCCTTATTTTCCCGTTTGCAGATAATGTGGTATCATTGCAACCAGTCCTGGAACATTATAAAATCTCCTGAAAGAGATCTGGAAGGGATGAAACACTTTGATCTAACAAACTACATAGGCTAGAAAAGTAGATGAATTGCCTAGATTATAAAATGCAACCAGATGGACAACCTATAGGATTAATCTATCAGTAAATAATTATTTGGGATAAGAAATAAGGTCCTGTATTAAACAGGAGAAAATTGCAAAAGTCATTTAATGACTTCCAAATTAATTTTGAAAGAAACAAATAAAAACCATTTTGGGGAGTACCAATATTCTGTGGTAATAATATGGAACATTGAAGGTGCTAGAAAGGATGATGATGGATGTGAGCAGGCTACAATAGGAAAGTTAGGAGAAAAACTGGAATAAAGGATGCCATTCATAAAAATGGATGATTGAAAAAGAAAATAGTTTGGCAATGTGCTAAGAGTAAGTAGATAGGAGCAGCTGTGCTGCTGAGTGGATTGAGAGATAGGAGATCCTGGGTTCAAACCTCGCCTCAGACTCTATCTGTATGACCCTGGGCAAGTCACTTAACTCTAATTGTCTAGTCCTTATCACTATTCTCCTTTGGAACTAGTTCTTTTAATTGATTCTAAGACAGAAGGTAAGGATTTTTTTTTTTTTTAAAGGAGCAGGTAGATAGCTTGAGTGCTTTATTGATATCCTTGTGATGTCAGGAGAAAGCAAGAACAGAACCTTTGAATTATGCAAGGAGTATCCAAATTCACAAAGTCATATGCCCGAGCTTTTGTTATTACTGAATTTAAAAAAATTAAGGACATGGTTGGTTCTTTAAACTTCACAGACTTCATTAAATAATAGGTCCTGAAAGCTGGAAGAAATATTTAAAAAGGTTTTCTCTTATACCTAGAACCAGAGGGAAAAGGCTATCTAATCCAACCCCTTCATTTTATATATGAGAAAACTGAGGCCCTTTAAAAAGAAATGCCCTTTCTAAGATCTTACAGTGGTAAAGGGCAGAGTTGAGATTTTAACAGTCAATGAATATTATGTAATTATTACATGCCAGATACTGTGAATAAAAGATGGGAATACTCTAAGAAACTAATATTTTTATGGGGAAGATAGCATGCAAGTAACTATAATAAATATGTAATAATACCAGTAGCTAACAATTTACATCATGATTATTATTTGCTAGTCACTGTGCTTAGTAATTTATGATCATTATTTCATTTAGTCTTCACTACTAGGAGGTAGGTGTTCCTATTTTAAAGATAAGGAAATTGAAGCAAACAAAGATTAAATGGCATGTCCGAAGTCACACAGGTAGGGATACATAGAGGATATATATTGGAAGTAATGTCAGAGGCAAAGTACTAGCATTAGAAAAGGCTCTTGCAGAAGGAAGGATTTTAACTGAGACTTAAAGGAAGCCAGAACCTAGAGGTGAGGAGGACAAGAAATCTCAGCATATTTTACAACCAGTGAAAAAGCACAGATTTAGGTGATTAGAATGTTTTATGTGAGGAATAGCAAGAAAGCCAATGTTATTGTATTGTAGAGTATATGGCAGGGGAATAAATCAAAAAAAGACTGGAAATGTAGGAATGGGTCCAGGTTAGGAAGGACATTATTTTATTTTTTTTAATTGAAAATTTTAATTTAATTATTGATTTAGAATATTTTTCCATGGTTACATGATTCATGTTCTTTCCCTTCCCTCTCCCCTCCCATAGCCAATGAGTAATTCCACTGGTTTTTACATGTGTCATTGATCAAGACCTATTTCCTTATTAATAATATTTGCATTAGGGTGATCACTTAGAGTCTGCATCCCCAATCATGTCCCCATTGACCCATGTGATCAAGCAGTTGTTTTTCTTAGGAAAGACTTTAAATACCAAAGGATGGGTTTCATATTTTACTTGTAGAAACATGAAATGGATCTATCTTTCAGGAAGATCATTTTGGTAGCTGAGTGGAGGATGGAAAAGAATGGGGAGAGACTTGAAACAAGGAGGTCAATTAGAAGGCTCTTACAATAGTCTAACTTTCCATGAAGAAGGAGGCCTGCACCATGTTGGTGGTAATGTTAGAGGAGAGAAGGAAACATAGATGAGAGATTATAGAAAGGTAAAATTAATGGAACTTGACAATTGAATGGATATGGAGTTTGAGAGAGAGTGAGTGGTCAAGAATGACTCTTAGGTTACAAGCCTGAGTAACTAAAAAATGATGCTGCATTCAACAGTAACAAGGACATTTAGAAGAGGCTGTGTTTGAGGGGCAAAGATAATGAATTCAGTTTGGAATAATTTGAGCTTATCTACAGTTATTTATAGGAACTTCAGTTTGAGATGCCTAATAGGTATGTGGAGATATGAAACAGAGGGGAATGTGTAAGCTTTCCTTACATATTGCCAGATCACCTATCATCACCTGAATTCTACATTCTCTACCACATAGGTGGGAATAACCTTTCATTGACTGAATAGCCAGGAAAGTCTGTGTCTTTAAAACAGCGAGATTGAAATAATTTCTCTCTTTCCATTGGGCTCTTTCTTGTTGCATCTGGAGAGTGAAGATCACAGTTCACTCATAGCATGGCCATCATGAAGTGAACTACAGAGGGGAATACCCCCATCCTTTTAAGCCTCATGAATAGAAGATGTTCTTGTTTGGTTTCATTCATCCTTCGCAGTTTGAAGTGCAGATGGTCATCCCACTGGACTGGGAGTTCAATACATAGTAACTGTGGACCCAGGATGGCCAGATGTAGCAGACAGCCCAACAATGAAACTCTAAGAAGCCAGGTTGCCTGTGATGTCAACCTGAAGGGGATTTGGGAGTTGGGACTTGAGACCTTGATCAATAGAAACGGAACTAAATTACATATATAGTAGTATATCATTTGGGAGTTGGGACTTGAGACCTTGATCAATAGAAATGGAGCTAAATTACATATATAAATAAAGAATATGTCATTTAAAAAAAATCCATCAATGAATTGATATTTATTAAGCACCCTATTGCATGCTAAGCACTGTGTCAAATGCTAGATTTTTTTATAGTTAAATTGAGAGATTTATTCAGAAATTTATTTATGATTTATTCATAATTCATAATATTCATAAAATGAGAATGCCACCAATCCCCTTTAATAGCACCAAAAAAAAAAACGGAGATTGGGGTAAATGTTAAACACTTGGCCTTCAGGAAGGAGGGGGTGGGCCTAAGAAACACAACACAATATTATATTTGCTTTTGTTGGAGCCTTTCAGTTGTATAAAATATGTTATAAATGGAAAGATGTGGGACTTGACTAGTGCTATAAAGGAAGCTAGGCTTCCTAAAAAGTGAAGGAAAAGAGATTAAGTATTCCAGAAATGGGGAATAGATGATGTAAAGATACAGGGCAGACAGATATAATATATATAGATCCTGGCAAATAACTTGTGTGATAAAACTATCTTCTACCAGGTTCTGTCCCCATTCCCCACTCCAATTAGTTTTCCCTAAAAAAGGGACAAAGCTGTTCCTGTATCATGCCTGGCCCCTGCCTCCCTTGTTGCAACCTGCTAGAAACCTAGAGGCATAAAAAGTCCCATCAAGGATAAATAATTGGGATCACTCTGATTTGGGGGATTTCTGAAGAATATATCATGTTTTGATGACCAGACAGGATTCCACATGGAGACAAGGTGGGAATTTTTAAGAAGCTGAGTTTCAATTCTATCCTTGTTGAATATCCTTGCTTTCAGTAAGAAAACAACATTTCTTAGCTGTTAAATGATTTATGTGTGCTTCATTCTATCACCAAATAGAATCTCAGCTAACTACTCCTGTTTAGGACTTCCTTGCATATGATGTCAAGGTGAGAAATCAGTGAGGTGTACTTGTTGGAAACTGTCTCACCTTGTAAAATTCTTTTCCCTCATTCAAGTTTTGTGAACAAACCTTGCAGGAGGAATAGAACCCTATCAAACACTCCCTATCAAACAAGGAGTGATGGAAGCTTGGTACAACCTGGGTAATGCCTGTTCCAGAGGATGGCCACTCTTACAATCATTGACTCCCTTTCTTTTCCTACTGTAACATCACTGTCCAAGCCCAGCAGCATTGATCATTTATTGTCTCTCAAATGTATTCTGTCCCTTCTGGTTACTGAAATCTAGTTGAAATCTTATCTCTCCAGTGATTGAGACACAGCTGTATCTTTTCCCCTGGTACCACTTTTCTGGCCTCTGCTTCCTTCTTTCATGCCCCTAGTTATCTCAAGTTAGATCAAAAGCCTTTTCTTGTGTGAGTTAAAATGCATCATGATACGGATCTATTCCTTTTAGCAATACTGGCTCCTGTGAACGTCTGCAAATCCCAAAGCAGCTGCCACAAACTTGGACATTAAGCATTCTACTTCTATTATAAGCTAGAAGGCAAGGGGTTCCTAACATTAATTAAAGACCTAGGGAAAGTTTCCACCTGCTACCCTTGTGCCTGCTGCCAAATAAAAAAGTACAGCCTTATTTCATTTTTTTTTAGAACTGACAGGTGCTTGTCCATTCAAAATTTTCTCTACTACTGCCCCAAAAGATAATACCTATGAATTTGGCATGGAGAAAGAAATCAAAAGGTGTGAAAATAACCCTAGCAGCAGCTGAGAAATCCTGACCCAACAGGAGAGTTGCCAGCTCGCTCTCTCCTCTCTCTCTTTCCCAGAGTTGGCATTCCTGCCTAACAGTTTTTATCATTCCAAAAAGTGATTGCTTGGAGGATACACAGCTGGGAACCAACAGCAGTGTTGGCTAAAGCTTCCCAGGGGCTCTGGGGCATAACTCACATCCCACGAGGTGATTGGGAGGAAATAAATTACAAATATAAACCCGAGTCAGAATATTCCTTGTGGTGTTTGTACAATTCTGGTGTCTCACCCTTTGATCAAAGAATGTGATGATAAAGTATCATGGGCATAATTAAAGCTTGAAGTGGGAAAGCTGCTGATGTTAACTAAGCTCAATATATAGAATGTCAAGCATTAAGTGTTAATTAAGTAGGAAATTAAGGTATTTTACACAAGTGAAAGGCTCCAACTAAAGGAAATGTAGTGTTGTATTCATCATATGGTGCAGTGAAAAGAATGGTAGACTTGAAATCAGAAGACATGAGGCCAAATTCAAATGAGCATTTAATATTTGGTGAATTTAAGCAAGTTGTTTACCCTCTTAAGACCCCATTTCTATCATACTAATAATAGCTAGTATTTATATAGCTCTGATTTAATAATATTATCTCATTTGATCCTGACAACACCATGTAAGTAGGTGCTATTACTGTAACTATTTTATAGAAGAGCAAACTGTAAGAAAGAAATTAAATAACTTGCTTAGAGACATACAGCTAAAAATTTCTGAGGACAGCTCTGAACTCAGATCTTTCTGGTCCGGAGTTTAACTCTCTATCCCATTGATTCCCAAAGTGAGCACCATCGCCCCTTGGTGGGTGCTGCAGCAATCCATCAGGGTGGTGATGGCCACAGGTGCATTTATCTTTCCTATTAATTGGTATTAAAATTTAAAAAAATAATTTCCAGGGGGCTAAGTAATATTTTTTCTGGAAAGGGGGCGGTAGGCCAAAAAAGTTTGGGAACCATTGCTCTATCTTCTACGCCACCCATTTGTCTCATCTAGGTGAGGGTAAGAGGGCTGGCCTAGAACAGCAGTGTCAAATTCAAGTAGAAATAGGGGACACTAAACTATACATAAGAAGTCCTATGGGATGCCTAACCTATTTCTAAGGATTACTAACATTTACTGACTTAGAAAAGCATTTATTAATAATACCTATAGTTTCATTTATTTTGTTAACTATTTCCCCATTATAATTTCATCCAGTTCTGGATGTACTGAGAAGTGTTTGGCTCATAGACCAACACATACTTGACACTTATGAACTACATAATGTAGTTGGCATTTAAAGCAATTCATAATCTGGTCTTTTCCTACATTCCAGCTTCCTCTACCACTCTATTTGTACTTTACAGGATAGTTTTTCTGGTCTACTTGCAATTCCTCTCCCAACACAATCCATCTTCTTTGAACTGGCTGTTGCCTGTGCCTGAAATATTCAGCATCCTCACTTCCACATTTGAGTTTCCTTATTTTCCTTCAAAACTCAGCTGAATCCTCACCTTCTGCAGGAGGTCTTTCCTGGTCTTCTGGGATGCCAGTGTGTTTTCTTCTCAATTTCTTATCTGTCCTCTGATTGTGTCTTGCACATACCCATTTATGGAATTTGCTTCTTCAATTAAAATATGAGCTCCTAGAGGGTAGGGACAATGCTTTTGCCTTAATTTGTATTTTCAGCATTTATCACAGTGCCTGGGACATAGTAAATACATCACAAATGTCTGCTGAATGACATTTGACTGATGACTTCTTAAGTTCCTTCTAGCTCTAACTCTATGATCCTTTGAACAACATGCCGGATGGGAACTACCCACACACAATATTGTATAGTATAGCTTAAGTGTAGCTGACACTTCCCATGCTTAGGCAAAAGGCAAAATAGCAAAAATAAATTTCAGAGTTTCAAGAGTGGACTTAAAAGAGCCTTAGCTATGCATGTATTTCCCAAAGTCTGGGAGAAGATGGAAAATAAAGGAGCGAAGGGAATAGTCCATATTCCCTAGCATGTAGTATTTGATCTATTAGAATAATACCTAATGCACGGAATTGACTAATCTCCTTTGCCTTCTATCAAGTTTTCAATTCAGTTGATCAAAGGAATTGTTTTTCCTGTGAGAATGCATCTTAGATTTAAACAATGGAAAATGGTAGTGAAATAGGATGGCGTACACAGAAAATCTCTATACTGGAGACTCTGCAAGAACACATTTGTTTGGTTTAAAAAAAAATCTCCCAATAGTATATAATCTGAAAGGCAGATTGCGATCAGTGTAGTCAAGATTTATGTTGTCTAAGTAACTGGGAGAGAAATAATATGCTAGACTACAAGTACCTCAAATGTAAGATGTGAATATTCCTATCCATGATATTCCATTGTGGTAGGTTTTAGGTACTAAGCACATGGAGCTTCTGAATTCCTTGAAGAGCCTTGCAGGAATACCCATATGGGCTGAGCTTATATGTTAAGTCAATAGAACACTGAGCAAACTACAGGGATGACAACAGTGTCTGAAAAGAGATTTTGCTGGATAGCCTTAGGATTGGGAACACTGCTACTCACATGTGGCATCCAACTCAAAAACTGTATTAAACAACTGACTGAACATGCCGTACTTGCAGGCTATTTTTTTCCTCTTGAGAAGAATATTTATTGAAATAAACTAGCATCCTAAAAACATCAATGAAAAAATATGAAAGGCAGAATCAGTGATTGACTGAATGGACTAGGAACTGTATGTGCAATGTAAACTGAGGCATGAATTTTACTGAATTTAGGTCTCTTTCCCCCAAAGAGGGGGCAAACACTCTGGGGAGATGAAAGCCCTAAAGACCTCTGTCCCACTTTTCTGAAATAGGAAGATGATTCAGAGATAAGATGCTTTTAAGATCAAGATAATCTTTGTTAAGCAAAGGCATACAAGTACATGAGAAGAAATTGGTCTTGTACCAAAAAGTACAAAGTTTAGCTTGCCCGGAACTATACTTACATTTCTAAGCAAAAAAGAAGTGGGAAAGGGGCTGATCCAGGGAAAGATCTGAGGTGGTATGGAAAGGGAGTTTTCAGGAATGGGGGTGATGGATTCCTGGAGGACTAAAGATCCTTTGGCACATTTAATTGGATTAAGACAGGTAAAATAAAAGTATGAAGTAACTCAATCTCTAGGTTTCAGCAATACAGTGAGTGACTCATTGAGTCTCAGTGCCATGTTTCTCTTAGTTAAAGGTTAACAGGCTCAAGGTTAACAGAGAAAGATACTCTGCTCAATAGAACATAAGTCCTAAAGCTAGCTAAGTATCCCATCTCAGGTTTCCATGGTTACTTTGGTTTATTTGCTGTCATTCTTGCAAGGATTGTCAGCTTCCCCAAGTCATTCTGGATCCTAAAGATAGTCAGTTTCTTCAAGTTACTTTGGGTCTATGGGTAAATTGAGTCAGTTTTACGCATCTTCATCACCTGCATGGTAGGGTAACTTGAGGGTATCAAAATTATTTTCAAGATTATTATGCAGATACTCCTACTATATAAGGTAATTCCCATTCCAAACTTCTACCATCTCTCCTGACTGAGTTCATGTCAGCCTAAAGAGGAACAGGAGTGGAATGCCAATAATAATTATTTCATGTTACCAGGGAAAATTGAGGCAAAACATATAGAGGTACCTAGACTTAGAATTGGGAAGAACTGAGTTCAAATTTGTTCAAAACACAATTATAAATATGTGACCCTGGGCAAGTCATTTAACTTCTGCATGCCATAGTTTTCTCACTTCTAAAAAGGAAATGAAAGAATTTACATCCTAGGGTCATTGCGAGGATAAAATGAAAATTTTAAAGCATTTGGCATAATGCCTGGCATACAACAGGAGCTTAATAAATGCTTGTTTAAAATGGCAGCATGATTTGAAAGACATGACGGGTGAAAAGGACACAGTGGGAAAAGTCCTGAACTTGGAGTTTGAAGATCTGATTTCATTTCCCAAATTTTCAAGTTCCTAGTCATGTGACCTAAAGCAAGCCATATATTTTCTCTGCAGCTCAAATCCTCATCTTTAAAAGGAAACAGTTGGAGTAGATGGTCACATATTTCTTTTTGTTCTAACATTTTGTGATTCTGTGAATATCCTCTGCTCCAAATATTTCTTTAATCTTGTTACAGTGCCAGAAATTCTTAGAATAAGTGTTATTCCTCTAGGATCCTGTTAAAGAATTATGTGTTTTAACTGAGTGAAGGCATTCTGTTGCTTGGAAAGGAGTGACACCTTCACTAGCTGACACATTAATAAGCACTAAGGAACTAAGCACATGGAGCTTCTGAAAACTTTGAAGAACTCTGGATGATAACCCATATGAGCTAAAATATAAATTAAATTCAATATAAGAGTGAGAAAATTAGAGAAGTCACAACATTTATTGAAAAAGAGGTATTGATCTGGAAATATTAAAACAAACTGATGCAGAATGAAGTGAGTAGAACCTGGAGAATGTTAAACACAGCAGGAGCAATAATATATGATGAACAACCATAAACGATTTAGCTATTCTCAGCAATACAATGATCTTTGACAGTCTTAAAGGGCTTTTGATGAAAAATGTTATCCACTTCCAGAGAAAGAATTGATGAGTCTTGAATGCCAATCAAAGCAGACCACTCTTCACTATATTTTCTTTGTGAGTTTCGTGCATATATGTGTGTATGTCTTTTTCTACAACATGATAAATATCAAAATATGTTTCATATGATAGCACATGTATAACCAATAGCAAATTATTTATTGTCTCAGGAAGGGGGAGGGGAGGGAGGAAGAAAAGGAGAAAATTTGGCACTGAAAATGTCAAAAAACAAATGGCAAAAATTATTTTTACATGTAAGTAGGAGAAAATGAAATATTACTGAAGGAGACAAAAGAGGTTTTTGTTTTTCTTTTATCATTAATAATCATAGTGAACTATTGCCGTAAATATTGGGCAACTACCTACCCCTAAATGAATGAGGACACAAAGTAGACAAGTTTGGATAGCGTCAGGAATTTAGAGTCCTGGAACACTGGCGTCATGGAGTCCTCATATGGACAATATTTAGATGGTAACACGTATAAGCACTGGACCCCTAAGGGTCCTATAGACTAGAATAGGGAAATGCTAGCAGGAGCAGTAAAAAGGAAAAACAGCAGAGAGAATCTCATATCTAAGAGTAAGATAATATTAGTGAAGATCATGGCATCACAGAATTAGAGATGGGAAGGACCTTAGAGAGACCTGGAGCAGCAAGGTGGCACAGTGGCTAGAGTTCTAGGATTAGAGGTAGGAAGACTCATCTTCCTGAGGTCAAATATAGCCTCAGATAGATATTATTTGTTTTATTTTTTTTTATTATGTAAAACATAGTTCCATATCAGTCTTTGCTCTAAGAGCACACTCATACAAAAACCAAACCCCCCAAATAAAACCATAAATACATTGGTGTGAAAGACAGCATACTTTGATCCACATCTATCTGACTCCAACAATTCTTTCTCTGGAAGTATATAATACTCCCCCTCAGATACTTACTAGCTGTGTGGCCCTGATCAAATCACTTAACTCTGTTTGCCTCAGTTTCCTCATCTACAAAATTAATTAGAAAAAGAAATGGCAAACTATTTCAGTATCTTTGCCAAGAAAATCCCAAATTGTATCACAAAGTTATTTTGCTAAGGAAACTGAGACAAACAAGGTTAAGTGACTTACTCAGGGTCATACATCTCCTAGTTGTCTAAGGATATATTGAAGCTCAGGAAGCTGAGTCTTTCTGGCTCTAGTCCTGGTGCTTTATTCACTGAACCACCTAGGAGTTCATAAACAAATGAAAATAAATACATGAATGTATCTAGTATGCAAGATCACTACTGTTACTTCTCTAATAGGTTTAGAAGTATTTACTTTATCAGAAAAGAGACTTCTGGGCAGGATAGCACTGGAGACACCTTCTACCAAATCGCTAAATTTTCAGTGTGAGCATTTATATTCAAAATTGGGTGAATACTGCAAATTAAAGTTTGATTGTTCAGACTAGGGTTGAGCAAACCATACCCTTCTTTAGGATCTGAAATATATGAATCATTTTAAAATGAAGTTTTATTATATTTAAAAATTCTTAAAATTATTTTTTTCTTTATTTAGAAAAATTTTCCATAGTTACATGATTCATGATTTCTCCACTTCTCTCCTCGCCCCTCCCAGAGCTGACAAGCATTTCCACTGGGTTATACATGTATCATTGTTCAAAATCTATTTCCAGGTTATTCATATTTTCAGTAGAGTGATCTTTTAACATTAAAACCCTAATCATATTCCTATTGGGCTTCATAATTGATCATATGTTTTCTTTTGTATTTCTGTTCCCACAGTTCTTTCTCTGGATGTGGATAGCATTCTTTCTCATAAATTCCTCTGGATTGTACTGGCTCATTGCATTGCTGCTAGTAGAGAAGTCTATTACATTGATTGTGCCATAATATATTAGTCTCTGTGTACAATGTTCTCCTGATTCTGCTCCTTTCATTCTACATCAATTCCTGGAGGTCGTTCCAGTTCACATGGAATTCCTCCAGTTCATTATTCCTTTAAATACGATAGTATTCCATCACCAACAGACACAAGAATTTGTTCAGCCATTCCCTAATCAATGGACAATCTTTTATTTTCCAATTTTTTGCCACTACAAAGAGCATAGCTATAAATATTTTGTGCAAGTCTTTTTCCTTATTATCTCTTTGGGATACAAACCCAGCAGTGGTATGTCTGGGTCAAAGGGTAGGCATTCTTTTAAACTCCTTTGTACATAGTACCAAATTGTCCTCCAGAATGGTTGGACCAATTCACAACTCCACTAGTAGTGTATTAGTGTCCCAATTTTGCCACATCCCCTCCAACATTTATCACTTTCCTTTATGCCATATTGGCCAGTTTGCTAGGTATAAGGTGGTACCTCAGAGTTGTTTTAATTTGTATTTCTCTAATCAGGACAGATTTAGAACACTTTTTCATGTGCTTATTGATAGTTTTAATTTCTTTATCTGAAAACTGCCTATTCATGGCCCTTGACCATTTGTCAATTGAAGAATAGCTTGATTTTTTTGTAAATTTGACTTAGCTTCTTATATTTGGGAAATTAAACCTTTGTCAGAGAGTTTTGTTATAAAAATGTTCTCCCAGTTTGTTGTTTTCCTTCTCATTTTGGTTGCATTGATTTTGTTTGTACCAAACCTTTTTAATTTGATATAATCAAAGTCATTCATTTTATATTTTGTAATGTTCTCTATCTCTTGCTTGGTCTTAAATTCTTTCCTTTCCCACAGATCTGACAGATATGTTATTCTATGTTTATTAATTTATTTATGATTTTACTCTTTGTATTTAAGTCATTTACCTATTTTGAATTGAAAAATTCTTAAAATTCTTAACTCACAGGTCATGGACTGTCAACCCCTGGCCTAGACTTAAGAAAGTGTTGGAAACAATGTAAAGAATGTAGATTAAACTTAAAAGTGTGCCATGTGTTTTCAGAGAGCTGATATACATATCGTAACAATACCTTGAACCTTGTCAGGTGACTAAAAAGATGGTGAATTATACATTTTCTTGATCCTCATGCCATCTCAATCCTCAAAAATAGTTGTAAAAGCTAGGTACCCTTCAGAACAATGTTTTTATATGTATAAAATAAAATAAAAAAATTTCAAAAGAAAACAATTATATAAAAATATATTTATCAAACTTTTTAAAAATAAAAAATGTTGAAAGTGCTGGGTCTAGGAATTCTTGCTTTAATCAAAGCCTTCACTTTGCTCCTCACTTAAAGTTCCTGTTGGGATATTACTATGCTATGAGAGAGAAATGGGAATAAAATTGCCAAGGCTTATTGCTTCATAGGGAAAAATTTTTCTGTTTACCAAAGACTCTATTTCCCTAAAGGCTACTACTGTAATAGCACCCAGGGATAATCAGAAGATGTGGATTCAATCTTGTTACCCTACTCGGTTGGGCAGTTTATAAAAATATATTTTTAAAATCCTTATTAGATATTCTCTCTTTGAGCTCTTAAGACATGTATGACCCTAACATTTGATACCATTTTTTTAAACCCCTGTCCTTTTTCACTTCATCTGTAACCCCACTTTCTCTGGCTTCTTTTTCAGAGCAGTAAAGCACATAGATCAGAAACAGTCATAATGGATTTATCATTATATAATTTAATAGCTGTCATAATTAAACCAAAAATAGCATAAATAGATTTGAAAGAACAGGAAAAGTTTAGATTTTACATTTTCTTATATGGTCAGAAAATTGCAGGAGGTTTGGGGTGGGGAGTGGGGAGGAGAGGAAAGACAGCCATTTTACCCTCTGTATGAGCTTTATGTCAGAAGAAAAAGTTAACACCAACATCTTACTACCACCATACACTGACTCATCTGTCTCCAGTGGGTGAAGACAACAGTCATACCAGCTGCCCTGTTTTTTCATCCTTCATCCTATCTCCTCCCTCTAGCTTGCCTGCATCTTAATGTTATCCTTTGCCTAGCCTTTCACTCACCCTACTCAATTTCTCTACACCCTACACACCTCTCATTCTCAATCTCACAAGATTTCAGTTTAGCTCTTCTTCTTCCTTCTGCAAAGGAAAAGAGCTGACTTTTTCCCCCAGGGAAAGGACAGCTTCTTTGTTTCCTAGGGCTTCTGCAGACAGGCACTGAAGACCTTCTTTCTGCTGGTATGAAAGTGGCCATTATTATGCCAGGAGTGGTCAGGACATTTCTCTCAGTGCTTTTCACTTACAAATCTGGCATGGTAGATCAGCTCTTTTTGAAGGATGAAAGAACTCCAGAATACTCTGTTGATCTCTCCCAAAGGAAGCCCCAGGCATTGAGCAAGCAAAAGGGCATGAGTTATGAGTCGTGTGTGGTTCCCATTTTAGATGATCTTGCTTCTATTTAGTCATAAGTTCCTATCTCTCTTGCTTTGGTTGCATGACAATTTCATTCTTCTCTCTTTAATACCACATAAATATCATCCCAGGTCATCTTAGATAGGTAGCTTATTTGAAAAGAGTGCTGGACCTGGAGTCAAGAAGATCCATCTTCATGAATTCAATTCCAGCCTGAAACACTTGCTAGTTATGTAACCCTAGACAAGTCATTTAACCCTGGTTGCCTCAGTTTCCTCATCTGTGATATGAGCTGGAAACAAAAATGATAAAGCATTCCAATATCTTTGCCAAGAAAACCCCAAATGAGATCACAAAGAATTGGACATGATTGAAAAATGAATTGACAACAAAAAATCTCATCTCACCTCCATGATCCCATTGTGGCTCCTGCAAGGTAGGCATAATCAAAGAACATGTGTGGCCATGAGTAGAGTGTTATTTCTCCAATATCTTCTTCCTAGTGTCTCTTTTAAAATCTCACCTCATCTTCCTTCATCACTTTTAGAGCAAGGTCCCAGTCCTTGCTTGTGCTTGGCTCTGTGTGGGTGGGACTTGAATAAATCATACTAAATGAAGAGATCAGAATAGGACTAGCTGACTTCTGAAGTCTCTTTCAGCTCTAACATTGTATGATTCTTATCCATTTGGTATTCTGTAAGAGTTAACATACTCTGATAGACACTGAGAAATTTCTCTTTAGAAATAGAGTGAACCAGGAATTGGAACACTGGGGTGTCTAGCTAGGGAAAACATTTATAAAAATTTTGATCAATACTTGTTTGAATTAAGACTTAAGGATCTAATACTTTTTAGTGACCTCCGTAATGAAAAGAGAGATAGTATGCTTGAAAGTCAAATTAAAATAGTGAAGGGGAGAAAGGGAGAAAGAAAGGGAGAAAGAAAGAAAG
>NC_058131.1:397135581-397170973 GCF_016433145.1 Gracilinanus agilis | reverse complement strand
AAGGAAGGAAGGAAGAAAGGAAGGAAGGAAGAAAGGAAGAAAAGAAGAAAGGAAGGAAGGAAGGAAGGAAGGAAGAAAGGAAGGAAGGAAGGAAGGAAGAAAGAAAGAAAAGGAAGAAAGAAAGAAAGAAAGAAAGAAAAGAAGGAAGGAAGAAAAGAAGGGAAGGAAGGAAGAAAGAAAACTTCTTAACTAAGATATAATACTGCCTGACATATTGCAGTTCTCCTGACTTGCATCCTGACTGATCCTCTGACTTGCTTGATTTAGTCTGGGGGTCAGAAAAGCATCATTATGGTCAATCATTAAGCAGTTGATTGTGTCACAGTCTGACCTTATTGAATAGACTGAAGAGCCATCAGATCAATTGCTCAGTGATTGACTCAAATAGGAAAAAGGTCAAATTGTTTGTGGAAAGAGTCTCAGCCAAATCAAATCAGTTTTTGATTATGACCACTAAACAAAAAGACCATATCCTTAGATATAGAGACTTCCATAAAATTCATCTAGTCCAAGACCCTTATTTTACAAATGAGGAAAAAGAGGCCCCCAAAAGTTAATGGACTGAGATATAAGATCACCCACGTAGCAAGTCCTTTTTTTTGCAAATCCACTGTTCCTTCCACTTTACCGTACTACCCAGAATTCTCATGATACTAGAAATGAATGAATTAACCAACTAGCAATTATTAAGAACTTATTAAGCACCAGCCACTCTCCAGATACTAGGGAAGCAAGTGCAAGAAATAAAGCTATTGTTATTCAAAAAGCTAACTTTCTTCTAATGGGAAGAGGGTAAAAATGTGTATAAGTATATATTGAATAAATATAAAGAGAATAAGTGCAAATAAATTCAAGGTAGCTAGGGGGGGCATTATAAGCAGTTGGGTGGATCAGGAAAGGCTTAGAATCCAGAGGTAGAGGCCCATGTGAAAGGAACACAGAGAAGGACAGTTTGGCTAGAACAAAAGGCATAGGAGAGGACGTCATGTCTAGGGAAGCTAGAAACAGAGGTTGTGAAGGGCTTTAAATGTTAAAAAGAGTTACTGGTATTTTTTCTTCAGGACGCAATAGAGAATCACCAGAAGTGAGTAAATAGAGTGGTTACTTTCATTAACTGTTATATCTACACTTAAAGGAAAATTACTTTGGCATCTGTGGGGGAAAAGCAATGAAGTGGGGAAAGACTTGAAACATGAATGCCAATTAGGGTGTTGACAGTCAATGAGAGAAACTTAAAAGGGGTGATGAAGACAAGAAATATTCTACCCAGAACTAGTTGGGAATGAGATTTGGGGGATAAGGGAATATGATCAAATATAGCTAGTTCTAGACAAGATTTTCATGCATGCAGATGGGCAGTATGGATTATACATAAACCTATCACAGGAGTTTTAAAAAATCCTTAATTACCCTAACACAGGTTGGTTCAGTGACCATGAATATATAGTTTCTCTCTTAGACTAAACTTAATTATAAAACAATTAGCAATTATGCTTTACAATAATTATTCTCAAACTACTTTACAAGGCTATGAAGCCCATATTTCATGACTCTAAGGCTCTTATCTCAGATTATTCAAAGTATATTCATATCCACAACAATTTTGGTCTAATGTAAAACCTTTGATTTGACTTGTAACCCAAGATGCTGTGGCAACTTGTTCCTCTGATCTTTTTGCAAGTGACATATATTTTTATGTTTCAGACAGGCTTATGAATTTGTTTAGGACAAAACTAATTTGTACTATTCACTGTGAAATTTTTTTTCTTATTTTTAAACTATTTAATATATATTTTTAATCATTCATTTCTTTTTAATTTTTGAATTCCAGATTTTCTCTCTATCCTCCCCCACTTCCCCACTAAAAAGGCAAACAATATATCAATTATACCTATGAAATCATGCAAAAATTTTTCATGTTGCAAATAAAAAAGAAAGAAAGAAAATTATACTTCAGTTTTCATTTAAAGTTCTTCAGTACTCTGCAGGTAGATAGCATTTTTTCATCACAAAGTTTTAAGAATTGTCTTAGATTATTGTATTCCTGAGAATAGCTAAGTCATTCACAATTCTTCAATATGATATGTAATGCAGAGTGGCAGCAAAAACCCTTGCTTTTGCAAACCAAGTGTAACAGTTTGTCAGTTAGAAAGGTTTAGAATGTTGAACCAGCTTGGGGGCTGGGCTCACTGGAAAACCATTAGAGCTAGGCTATAAATAGCCTTGAAGTTCCAACTGAAAAGCCTTTTGCCTTTGGGACATTTTGGGGACCTGGTCTGTTCTTTCTAGACCTCTCCCTGACCTCTCCATTACATCCTGCTATTTTCCCTGGATTTCCCCATTAGGCCCTGAAGGAAGGGTGGTTTGGTGGTTGGACATCGTGGGTTTTAGCTTCTGTAGGCAAGAAGGACAAACTAAATCAAGCCATCCCCTTATCTAGTGATCTGAAAAAATACTTTTACCTCAGGGCAGTGAAACCTTCCCTGACTGAGAGAGCAGGCCTCTCTCAGTCTGACCCTCTCCTGTGTCCCTTCCTCCAGCACCAGCTTTCTTCCTAGCAGCAGTTACAAAACCCTCAAACCCTTTTTCCCTCTGCTTATCCCTGACATTAATAAATCCCTTTTGTTTCACCTCTGGTGAATTATTATACTTGATATTAGGGCAAAGGCTGAAGAGGGAAGAATAACTTTACCTTTATTCCTTGAGGGCAAACCTGGGCATCCATTCTGGGCAGGAAGTAGACAGCAGAGACTTCCTGTATATTTTAGTTTGACTGGCAGGGAGGAGCCTCTTGTCTCCTCCCTCAAGGGACCTTAGAAATTAACAACAAAAACCTTGGAGCCAAACCCATATTACTTCTGGTTGACTCAGTTCTTCTTGTATCACAGAGATAGCCCCTACCTGAAGGACCCAGCCTATTTCCTCCTAGTACCAATCCTTTGTCTCTAACCTCAGTGACTAGTCTGTTTGAGCAGCCCTTTATATATTCCCCATTCATCCCTTACCTCATATATTTCTTCCTTTTATTCCAACATCATCCTATCCCTTTACTTCCTTCCCACAACATATCTACCTTCTTTATTACAGATAACATGATAACATCTTAAACATAACTTCATTTTGCTTCAGTTTATACAGGTCTTTTTTGTTTGTTTATTTGTTTGCTTTTCTGAAAGCACCCCTTTATGCTTTCTTTATATAAACATATATACATATATATGATTTTATTTTTCCCAATTATATATAAAAATGGTCTTCGACATTTTAAAAAGAATTTTGAGTCTTGAATTCTCTCCCACCCTTCCCCCAAAATGGTAAGTAGATTCATAGAGTTTACATGTGCAATCATATAAAAAAAATTTCCATGGTAATCCTTTTGTGGAAGGAGACTCAAATAGAAAAAAAAAGAAATTAAATAAAAAGGATTTACTTTGGTGTGATTTCAGATTCCAGCAGTTATTTCTCTGGAAGCTGATGGGGATTTTTATCAGGTGTCCTTTGGTATGGTTTTGGAGCAATGTATTGCTGAGAACAGCTAAGTTGTTCACTGTTGTTCATTATATAGCATTCCTCTTCATTAAGTAAAATGTGCTCCTGGTTCTGCTCATTTCACTCTACTTTAATTTATTTAAGTCTTCCCAGGTTTTTCTGAGTAACTGCCGCTTGTCATTTCTTGCCATACAATAGAATTTGATTACAATCATGCACTATAACTTAGTCATTCCACAAATGATGGGTGTCCCCTCATTTTCCAGTTCTTTGCTCCTACTAAAAGAAATGTTTTAAGTATTTCTGTACATATAGTTCCTTCCCCCATTTAAAAATTTTCTTTGGGATACAAACCTGGAAATGGTCTTTTGAGCATAGATCTGTAAGGGGTAAAAAAAGGAGTTTTGGTTGGGTGAATACTAAAAAGTTTGGTCTCCAGGGAATTGAATAATTATCAATCCCCAATTAAAAAAATAACCTCAAGTCAAAATGACTTTTATGGAAGTTTATTTACAAATGAAAAGAGGAAGAGAAAATAAGAAAATCAGAGAGAGAATAGGATAGGATAAGTAACCAACACACTAAGTAATTTGCTCTGGGCCCCCTAGTTTAATCCAGGCAGATCTAATTAGTCCTCAACCAGAGGAGGCTCAGCCTTGAGCTCAGGACCAGAGGGCCAGAGGGCAAGAGGGACAGGGAAGTGAATGAAGTGGAAGCTTCAGTCACAGAGTCTCTTGAAAGACAGTTCCTTTAGAGAAGTCCAGGAAGATTTAGTCTTTACACTCACTACGTGTAATTCCAAAGGAGAGATTAACAAAAGTCTCACTTAGTCCAAGATCTCAGCCAACAGTCAGAGTTCCTCCAGGTCCTAGTCACCCACCACCAAGAGAAGCAAGTAGCCAAGAGCCAAAAAGGGGACAGCCCCGGAAGTTCTTTTAATTTATCCAGGTCATTTCTTTGTCTCTTCCTGTGTCTCCCTTCCAGTTTACGTGTCCAATCACAACAGACTTTTTTTAGGACTGCCTGGGGGTCAGTCAGTCAATTCTGATTTGTCACTCATTCTTGCACAGATGGGTCATAGACCTCCCCACTTGAGAGTTAAGTGGAGTTGTTTATACTTTTGGTGATGAGATTTGAGAATGGGCAAGGTAAATTTAATCTCATTATCACAGATCTAAATTGCTATTCAGAATGATTGAATCTGTTCACAATTCCTCCAAGAGTGCATTAGTGTCTCCATTTTCCACTCCATGTTTTGTCATTTTCCATTTCTGTTATAATGGTCCATCTAATAGGTATGGGGTGATACTCCAGTTTTAATTTGTTTGTTTTTTTTTTAAATTTTTTTTTTAAACCCTTGTACTTCGGTGTATTGTCTCATAGGTGGAAGATTGGTAAGGGTGGGCAATGGGGGTCAAGTGACTTGCCCAGGGTCACACAGCTGGGAAGTGGCTGAGGCCGGGTTTGAACCTAGGACCTCCCGTCTCTAGGCCTGACTCTCACTCCACTGAGCTACCCAGCTGCCCCCATAATTTGGTTTTAATTTTCATTTCTCTACTTAGTAATGATTTAGATATTTTTGCATGACTATGGAGAGCTTAAATTACTTTGTCTCAGAACTGCCTATTCAAATCCTTTGACTATCAAATAAGGAATAACTTGTATTCTCATATTCAATTTCTCTGTTTTAAAGAAATGAGGCCTTTATTAGAGAAACTTATAAAAAGAAAATCTGTACCATCATGATTACTGTGTATTACTCTCCCTCCTATTTCTCCCTATTTAATTTCTGACTACCTCTTCTTCAATTTTCCCTCTTTTCTATATCAGTCCCACCAGCTCTTCTCTGATCCCCTTTCCCTTGCACTTTCCTAAGATATGCTTCCATAACAAATTGATTATGTATGTTCTTCCCTCATTGACTTTCATGTTGCTTTTATGTGTGATAATTTATCCCAGTCTATTTTACCATTCTATTTTCTCCTATTGAATTCCTCTTTCTCATAACTTAATTTTTATTTAAATATCATCTCATCATATTCAACTCATATCCTTGCCCTCTGATTATATGTACTCCTTCTAATTGCCCTAATAATGATATAGTTCTTAAGAGTTATAAGAATTATCTTCCCATTTAAGAATATAAACAGTTTGACATCATTGAATATCTTTTTTCTTTCTTGTTTATATTTTTATGCTTCTCTTGAGGATTATATTTGAGAGTCAAATTTTCCATTCAGTTCTGGTCTTTTCATCAGGAATGTTTGAAAGTCCTCTATTTCACCAAATAATCCATTTCCACCCCTGAAGGATTATGCTCAATTTGCTGGGTAAGTGATTTTTGGTAGAAGTCCTAACTCCTTTGACCTCTGTAATATCATATCCCAGGCTTTCTGATACTTTAATGTAGAAGGTGCTAAATCTTATGTTATCCTGACTTCAACTCCATGATATCTGAACTGTTTTTTTTTGACTGATTGCAGTATTTTCTCTTTGACCAGGGAATTCTGAAATTTGACTGTAATAATTCTGGGAGTTATCTTTTTGGGATCTTTTTTAGGAGGTGATCAGTGGATTCTTTCATTTTCTTTTGGATCCTCTGGCTCTACAATATCAGAGCAGTTTTCCTTGATAATTTCATGAAAGATGTCTAAATTATTTTAAAAACAAAGGCTTTCATTTAGTCCAATAATTCTTAGATTCTCTCTTGGATTTATTTCCCAGATTAGTTGTTTTTTCCAATAAGATATTTTACATTTTCCTTCCATTTTTTTTCATTATTTTGACTTTGATTGGTTTTTTTAATGTCTCATGGAATTTTTTAGCTTCTACTTCTCCAATTCAAATTTTGTAGGCATGATTTTCTTAAGTGAATTTTTGGATATCCTTTTCCATTTTGCCAATTCTCCATTTTAAGAGTTCTTTTCCTCAGTCAAAATTTGTACCTATTACTCACTTCCTTTTAAGATGTCATTGTCTTCAGTTTGCTTTTGTATATCTTTTTTCATTTGAACAATTATGAATTTAAATTTTTTTTCTTCAATGGATTTTTGTGCCTCTTTTACAAATTGGCCTATTTTGTTTTTTAAGGCATTAATTTCTTTAGTATTTTTTGTGACTCCTTTACCAAGTTGTTGACTCCTTTTTCATAATTTTCCTGTATTACTCTCTTTTCTTTTCCAATTTTTATTTTATGACTCTCATTTGATTTTAAAAATTCTTTTTGAGCTTCTCCATTAATTTTTTTTTGTAGTTCAGAGCAATTCATATTTTTCTTAGAGTCTTGGGATACATCAGTATTGACTGTCTTATTTTTTTTTCTGAGTTTGTGTTTTGGTTTTCCTTATCACCAAAATAACTTTCTGTTTTATTTCCTTTTTGTGTGTTTGCTCATTTTCCAGCCTTTTTCTTTTCTTTTAATTAAAAAAAATAACTTGTTAATATTGAGCTCTCTACCTATGCTGAAGAGAGCACTGTTGAAGGTTCAAGTTCTGTGTGTAGTTGCCTTCAGAGATAACTTTGAACATCTATATATTTTCAGTTCTTCTAAAGTAGTATGATCCAAGAAGTTTGTTTAATACTCTACTAGGCTATACTCTGGTCTGGGAGTAATCACAAGCACTCGTTTTGGCCTTGGAACTGAGACCAAGGTTCCATGCTCTCCTGTGACCATAAGAACTGGAGTGTACTAGTGTTCTTCCTCACCCTGAGAACATACTCCTGGACTAGGATCTGTTTCTGAGACTGTACCCCTGCACTGTGACCTGGCTGTGCCTATGAGTGATGCAACAAGAGTCTTTTACCCAGATCGAGCAAAGGGATCTCTGAAGTCACCTTTTTATTTATTTTTTTTAAATATTTTTAAAACCCTTACCTTCCATCTTGGAGTCAATACTGTGTATTGGCTCCAAGGCAGAAGAATAGTAAGGGTAGGCAATGGGGGCCAAGTGACTTGCCCAGGGTCACACAGCTGGGAAGTGTCTGAGGCCAGATTTGAACCTAGGACCTCCCATCTCTAGATCTGGCTCTCAATCCACTGAGCTACCCAGCTGCCCCCTGAAGTCACCTTTTGAGAAGTTATCCAACCCTCCTCCCCCTTATTATCTGTGACTGAGAGGTCTGGAAATTTTTGTTGCTTATTTAGCAACCCCCAAGGTAGATTGTCATTGTGGGGTCTGCTTTATCATACTGCTTTATGCTCTTTATGCTATACTTACAGTGCCCCCTGCACTAGACCTTTCATGCTGGACTTCTAATTCATTTTGTGCTGAAAAATTATTTTATACTGTCTTTTTTTTGGGGGGGTATGCTATTCCAGAGGGTATTTTTCCTTTGAGGCATTTTTTTTAAAACTCTTAATAAGAGTTTCTTGGACAGTGAATTGGTAGAGATTAGGTAGGTCTGTTTTCTTTCTCCATCATTTTGGCTCCACTCTCCCCCTCATCATTTCAATAGTACTCCATCATAATTATATGCCACAATTTGTTTAGTTGTTACCTGATTGTTAAGTATTCTCTTTATTCCAAATTCTTTGCCACTGCAAAAAAAACTTTTATAAGTTTTGTTTTTGTTTTTGTATATGAAGATACTTTTACTTTTTATTTGATCACTGTAGAGTACAGATATAGTAATAGTATTGCTGGGTCAAAGGATATGGACAGCTTTAAAACCCTTTGGGCATAGTTCCAGATTATTCTCCAGAATGATTGGGCCAGTTTACCACTCTAACAATAGTTTATTAATATATCCATTTCCTCATCCCCTGTTGCATTTATCATTTCTGATAGGTAAGAGGTTGGAGTTATTTTAATTTGAATTTCTCTAATCAATAGTGATTTAAAACATTTTTTCATATGATTAGATAACTTGAAAAGAAGTCAAGGGTCTTTTAAAAATTGCCTGTTCATATGCTTTGATCATTTGTTGAATAGCTCTTATTTTTATAAATGTGATTCAATTCTCTCATATTTGAGAAATAAGGCCCTTATCAGAGAAATTTGCTGAAAAATTTTTGATATTACTTTCTCTATAGTACCTTTTAGTAAAAATAGTTTCCATGATTATCTCTTTTTAATTAGGTCTAGTTGTATTTTTTCTTTGTCTGAGGTCATGATTGCTACTCCTTGCCCTCTTCACTTCATCAGAAGCACAATAGATTCTTTTTCAGGTCCTCATTTCAACTCTCTGTGTGTCTTTCTGTCCCAAGAGTAACTCTTCTACACAACATATTGTTGGATATTATTTTCTAACCCACTCTGCTATCCACTTCTGTTCTACAAATTATCTCATCAAATTCACTTTCACCATGATAGCTAAATAACAATGCCTTTCCCTCAATTCTATTTTTCTTTTTCTTCTTCTCTCTCTTTTTAACCCGTCCTTTGTCAAAAGTCTGTTTTTCTTCTGATCAGTGCCTTCCTTAACATTCAATCCACTTTATCATTACCACTCCTCAAATATCTCTTATCACCTTCCTTTACATCCGAGTAAAATAAGATTTCTGTGCCCAACTGACTATATGTAGTGATGTATAAATATTTATTTTTTTTCTCTCTATGAACCATTTCCAATGAGGGTTAAGTTCAAGCATTGCCCACCCCACACAATTTTGCCTCAACTCTAAAAGCTCTTCTGCATACCCACTTTATGTGAGAAAAATTGCCCCTTTCTAACTTTCCCTTTCCCCTTGTCCTAGTACATACTACTTTCTCACTTCTATATCTTTTTTTTTTTGGAGATCATCACAATATAACTGACTCACATCCATACCCTCTGTCTATACAGACTCATTATAACTGTCATAACAATGAAAAATGTTCTTAGGAGTTCATCTTCCCATATGAGAATGTAAGCAGTTTAACTCCATTGAATCTCTTATGATTATTTGTAATGTATTTTACTTTTTATGCATCTCAAGTATTCTGTTTAAATGTCACATTTTCTATTTAGTTCTGGTCCTTTCATAAGGAGTGCTTGAAAGTGTTCTATTTCATTAAATATCCTTCCCTCACAACCCCCAAAGAATTATACTTAGTTTTACTGGTTCAGTCATTTTTTTTGTCTTTCTTTGCCCTCTGGAACAATATCTACCAAGCCCTCCAGTCCTTTAACATGGAAGCTGCTGAATCCAGTGTGATCCTGACTGTAACACCACAATATCTGAAATGTTTTCTTTTGGTTGTTTGCAATACTTTCTTCTTAACCAGAGAGCTCTGGAATTTGGTTGTAATATTCTTGGGAGTTTTCATTTTGGAATCTTTTTCAGGAGCTGATATGTGGATTTTTTTAGTTTCTATTTTATTAATTGGAACAAAGCTATTAAAGCAATTTTCCTTGATAATTTCTTTAAATACGATATTTAGGCACATTGTTTTTAATCATGACTTACAGGCCATCCAATAATTCTTAAAATATCTCTCATTTCTCTATTTTCCAGGTAATTTGTTTTTCCAATGATATATCTCACATTTTCTTCTACTTTTTTCATTCTTTTGACTATACTTTATTGTTTCTTGAAATCTCATGGAGTTATTAACTTCCATTTGCTCAATTATAATTTTTAGATATTATTTTCTTTAATGAGTTTTTGTATCTCTTTTTCCATTTGGAAAATTTCCATTTTGTTTTCTAAGAACTTCATTTCTTCAGTGAATTTTTGTACCTCTTTAATTCAGATGTTAATTCTCTTTTCATGATTTTTTTCACCACACTAATTTCTTTTCCCAGTTTT
The DNA here is from genome assembly GCF_016433145.1 of Gracilinanus agilis. Taxonomy (NCBI): domain Eukaryota; kingdom Metazoa; phylum Chordata; class Mammalia; order Didelphimorphia; family Didelphidae; genus Gracilinanus; species Gracilinanus agilis. The sequence goes on along the minus strand of NC_058131.1, from coordinate 397,160,754 downwards.
TTCTCTGTCCCTCTCATCTTTCTTTAACTTTTCCAGGAATCCTTGTTGTCCTTGGATGCAATCAGAAATTGGTGGGATGGGGCAGGGGCTTTGCTTATGGCTATTTTCACATTGTTGTCTTCTAAGTTTATGTTTTGATCTTCCTTGCCACTGTAGTAACTTTTTATGGCCAAGTTTTTATTTTTTCTCAGACTATTTCTTGACTTTGACTTTTATGTTAAAGTTAGTCTCTGCTCACATGGGTGTGCCTAGCTTCGGCCTTTTTGTGTTGCTGTTTTTAGAGAGAATTCTGAGGATCTGAAATATTTTTTTTCTTGCTTACAAGGTGGTGTTATCATAGGAGAGGCTGAGTCTTCGCTTTGATCTTTACCCAGAAAGGAGCCTTAATCTTCCTCAGCTGCCAGTACTAATACTGCTCTTAGTCCTGGAACTGTGACTCTGTCCCTTTGTGACTGAATATAAATGTTCCCTCTGACCTGGAACTACAACCTAGAACTGTGTATGGCCAATCACTACTCCCTAATCAGAACCAGCTGCACCTAGTGCCAAAAGAATCTCTTGTAATCTCTTTCTAATCAGTCATTGGACCACTTTGGGGTCCCTGAACTAAGAACTCCTGAAGCAGTTACTGCTTTTGCAACTGATGTCATGGTTCCCTTTAAGCCCAACTGTTGGTAGTTCTATGCCTTGTTAGATCTGAGCCTACCTTAATGTTACAGATGTCTGCTGTGGACCTCCCAATTTATTTTGGACTGAAAAAATGTTTCTCTCTCTCTCTGATCTTTTATTAGTTATTCTCCAAATTCTTATTTGGGGCATTATTTTAAAATTATTGGAGGGTAGTTAAACTAAGTGCTAGCCTCTACTCTAACATCCTGGGACCAAGATTTTTATTTTTATTTTTTTATTAAACACAAACTGAACTCAATTTTCCATGTTTTGAAGGGCTTAACTCAATTTTAGGTGATACTAAGGTATACAAAAATTGTTATGAAATAATCACAAATATTCATTTATGTCTTCTTTGCTTCTGAATAATTTTGAAGTGGGGGAGAATTAATCTACATGAAATTCTAATATTAAGAACAGAGTTTTGTGTTCTTCCCCTTCCTTCTTAAGTCTTTTTAGTAGTATATTAATAATCTATGAAATGCTTGCTTAACTCTACTGCTAATACTGCAACAAAAAATGGATTAGCTAGAACAAATATATAAATGATCCGACAGATTTACACAAAAGTAAGGATCTCAGACTGTAAAGTCTAAGAAATTTTATTGAATAAGATGACAGAAGAAGTAGAGGGCTACGAAAAGAGATGAGAAAGATTTAATTCAGAAAATACTTAACATAAAAAAGAAAAAAAACATAATATTCCTATTATTGGCTTTCACCTATGTTTTAGGTTAAAAGTGAGAGAGAAAAGAAATGCCTTCCCAGAAGCCAAGATAATTCTAAACTCTCCCCTGATCATCTGCAAGTAGGTAGTATCCTTGCAGAAAAGCTCCTGATATGGTTAAGACTAAAATATTATAATAATTATTTTTTAAAAATCTCTCTCACTCCCTATCTGTTTCTTCTGTATCTATCTCTATGTCCCTTTCTATTTCTACCTCTGACTATCTATGTCTATCTCTGTTTTTGTCTTTCTCTGTCTGTCCATTTGCTTCTCTCTCTATTCCCCGCACTCATATTTGAAAAACAAATAGCTACCTATTGGAAAAAAATTACAAACAAATTAATAGATTGATCAGTCAGACAATAGCAGTTAGATAAATAAGTAGACAGACAGACAGATATATATTATACTAGTTGAGTTACCCTAAGAAAGTCATCCTCCTCTTTTGCATAATGAGGATAATAGCACCTAGATTCCAGGCTTGCAAAAATAAAATATGATAATATTTGTGAAATCCTTTGTAAACCTTAAAGTGCTATATAAATGCCAGGTATTATTAATATGACACCCCAATTGAAAAATAGTCAAAGTACATGAATAGGCAGTTTTCAGATGAAGAAACCAAAGCTATCAATAATCATATAAAATGTTTTAAATCCTTCTTGATTATAGAAAGGCAAGTAAAACAAAAAGTATGAGGTACCAGCTCATACCTAGCAGATTGGCCAGTTATGATAGTAAAGGAAAATAATAAATGTTGGAGGGAATGTGGCGAAATTGGACATGAATGCCTTTCTGGTGGAGTTGTGAACTGATCCAACCATTCTGGAGGGCAATTTGGAATTTTGCCCAAGGGGCTTTAAAAGAATGCATATCTTTTGACCCAGAAATACCACTACTAGGTCTATATCACAAAACAATAAACAAATGGGAAAGGACATGTTTGTTCAAAAATATTTATAGCTGTGTTTTTTGTGGTGGCAAAGAATTGGAAACTAAACAGATGTCCCTCAGTTGGGGAATGGCTGAACAAATTGTAGTAAATGATGGTGATGGAATACTATTGTGTTATAAGGAATGGTGAACAGGATGGTTTCAGAAAGAACTGGAAAGAACTGATGCAGAGTGAAATAAGCAGAAGAAGAACATTATATGCAGTAACTGAAACATTGTTGGACAACCAAATATGATAAACTTTGCTACTAACAGCAATGCAATGATCCAGAACAATTTTGAGGGACTTATGAAAAGCAATACCATCCACCTCTAGAGAAAGAACTATTGGACTAGAAACTCAGATAAAAACATATGATTTATCACTCATTTATTTGGGTATGTGATTTGGGGTTTTGATTTTATAAGATAAGTCTCTTACAAAAATAAATAATATGGAAATATGTTTTGAATGATAATACATGTATAACCCAGTGGAATTGTTTAACAACTCCTGAAGGGGGAGGAAAGAGGGGATGGAGACAACATGAAGCATGTAACTTTGGAAAACTTATGTGTAAACTTCTTATTGGAATACAATAAAGATAAAAAATAAAATAAAACTAAAAAATGATGTATTAAGTATATACTACAAATACTGGCAAATAAGACAATTATTCTTAAAGAAGTTATGCTCTAATAGTGAATGACAATTCATAAAGGTGAGTTGCAAAGGAAGAAGGGAGAACATATAAGTGATTGTGAAGCTACTTGAAAAGAAGTAGAGAAGTCTGGAAAGAGTGGAAGGAAACAAGCATGCCCTTCATAAAATTTAAGGTTAGAGATCAATCAAACAGGAGAACATGCTTTAGTGGATAGACTCTGTAGTGGAAGAGGAAAAGGTGAGAGAGTGAGTATAGCCTAGACCAATGGTTCCCAAACTTTTTTGACCTACCGCCCCCTTTCCAGAAAAAATATTACTTAGCCCCCCTGGAAATTAATTTTTTTAAAAATTTTAATAGCAATTAATAGGAAAGATAAATGCACCTGTAGCCATCACCACTACCCTGGATCGCTGCAGCACCCACCAGGGGGCAGTAGTGCCCACTTTGGGAATCACTGGTCTAAAGTCAAAAACAAGTTGGTATATTATTGTTGTGAATGTGACCACCCCCCCATCCTCTTTTATGATCATAATAGTATTAGCCTTTATAATTATTTTTATAGCACAATCATTAATTTTTGAGTTAATAGTCAAATAATATAGTTTCCCCCCAAAAAAATACAGCTTAGAGTAGTATTAAATCTTGCTGACAGGCCCTTTAAGCTTGAGCTTGTAACCCAAAAGTTTGTACCAAGCCCACCACATCCTATTGCATGTAAGCATAAAACAGTCAGTCAGGAGGTGGAGAGCTGCTTTTTGGGTGACTGATAAGACAGTCAGTCCGAAGTTGGAGGACTGCCTTTGAGGTGCCTGGCAAGGTGCAATGACTATGTCAGTCATCCAGCAGCTGTCGCCTAACATTAATAGAAATTGTCAGCAAAAACAATTAGACCCTGACCCCTTATTGCGGAGGCCTTGGAAAGTTCAGCCATAATAATAGGCATTAGTTACTACCCATAGTGATTATTTCTGTGCTTTCTAGTTTATTCAGCAATTGCATCATTAATTAAGACCTGCCCATGTGAAAGATTTATGTTCATCCTATTTTAATTTTAACTGTATTTTCTTTTTTTAAAAAATGTTTTATTCTTTCACCTATTTATTAATTCAATCTTGATTGTATTTTCTGTCATAAATCTGACCATATATCGTTGGATTTCTGTGCATTAAAAAAGCTATCTCCTAAGGCTCGGGGTCTTTGGTCTTAATATTGACCAGAGTCTGGCTTTATTGTGATAGTAGCCCTCTCTCAATAAAACCTATTATTGGCTTGGAGACTTTGTTGCTGTTTTCTGTATATTTTCCCCACTACATCGTCATGACCATTATCCAGAAAATGCTGGTACTTTTAAGAATATTCTGATGGAATGACAAGTGCCCTAGACTTGGAGTCAAAAAAATGTGAGTTTAAGTTTCAACTCTCATACTTCTTAGTTGTCTAACTTTAAACAGATTTTTTAAACCTTACTAAGTTCCATTTATTTATTAGTAAAAAGGAAAGGAATGAGACTTACAACTGTGAAATTAAGAGCCAAAGTACCATAATGGAAAGTAGAGCTAGTCTCAGAGTCAGCAAGACCTGTTTTTAAGTCCTACCTTTGACATACACTAGCTGAGTGATTATGAGCGACTCACTTAAACCCAGAAACTCTCTAAGATTCTAAGTTAGAGAAAGATTTTTGAACTGCATAGGCAGAGGGAGCTGATATATTTGAAATTCTTCAAACTAATGAAATTACAGGTCTGTTCCCCCTGAAAACTCTTTTTTTTTTTTTTTTTCCAATTTTATGTGTCTAGTTCTTTGCACAATACTGGTAGATGATAAATGATTGGTGACTGTATTATATATACACATTTTTATGTATACATATTTTTACTCATACATATATATATATATGATATATACATATGTAAATATATTTCCAGTAATTTTAATATAAGGGCAGGTAGGTGGCACAGTAGATAGAATATTGGGCTTGAAATGAGGAAGACTAATTTGCAGTAGTTCAAACCTTGTCTCTGACACAATACTTCTGTGATGCTGGGTAAGTCAGTTAACCCTATTTTCCTCTATTCTTCATCAGTAAAATGAGCAAAAGAAATGGCACACCAATCCAGTGTCTTTGCCAAGAAAACCCAAAATGGGGTCAGAAAGAGTTGGGTACAACTCAGTAACAACCCAAAATTTAACTTTCTTTACACATACACACATATGTAAATATGCTTTATGACCACAATGAACTATGTAAACATGTTAGCAATCAAATTGCTAGATTAAGACAAATATTTGGATCATAGTATCTGCTTCCCTTAGTTGGGTAATTTCACTTCATAATCATGTCTTTCTTTTCCTTTTTTCTTCTATTTTTCCCCCTTTCCCTTATATTAATTGCTAATGCAACATTCTAAATCCTTCTGCCTCGGGAAATCAAAATGGACTTATTCATTTCTACTTCCCACCCACATTCCACTCCATTTGTGAGAGAATGGTTGCTCCAAGCTCCTTTTGTACCTACTTTGCTGATTTCCCCAGGAAAACATTGCAGCATGAAAAGACACCTGGTTTATCAGGGCAGATAGTGCTGCTTAATAGATGTTGTTTAATGCTACCATTTATTTCTGGAGGTTGTCAATTGTGATTTTGACAATAAGCCAAACCAAGCTCAACTCTGTTGATTTTGCAGCTTATTGTCTGGTCTCTGCTTGCCACGGGTATTATATGTTGTAGTCAGAAGGTATTTAGGTAGATGTTTTTCAAAAGGCTTATCTGGAAATGAGCATGCCGGTTATCATTGCTGTTGTACAATGTTATACTTGTTATTTCCTTTGACCTTCCATGAGCATATTCCACTTTCATTGTCATGCAAGGTGATTCAATTAGTCCTCCCCTACTGCCTGGCACTCTGTTAATTCTACAGCTTGGAATAACAGAGGCCTCCCTATCAAAACTTCCAGAACAGAGTGCTGACATTTGTAGATAAATATAAAGGCACTAGACAGCCAACTAATTCTGATCTTGTGCTGCCCAGAATCCCGATTAAAATTTGCTTCTTAGATGCCTATCCACAGGGCTTGTAGGAGATATGTCAGAAGTGAAGTACTACAAAAAAAAATCATGCTTTGCATCTCAGAGAACAAAGGGGTTGGATTTGGGAAATACTGGGCATGTGAAAGAAGATTCTGTTATTTCTATTAGTAGCTGAAACTTCAAGCAAAGATCATTTACCAAATTGATTAAGGCTGATTATGAGAAAAATGATTTAGCTGCATAGGGCGGTAGATTTGTGTGAGTTTAAGAGCCCCTTGGATTAAATTCCAAATTCCAAATTGCCACCATCATGTCAGACTTCATTATTAATAAGATGTGTGCCATCATAGAACCATAAAATTTTAGTGCAGGAAAGGATCTTAGTAATCAGTGATTCCTACTTCCTAATTTTATAGTTGAGGAAATAGGTCTGAGGAGATGATGAAGTAACTTAGTAAAAATTCTTTTTTAAGTAAATGGCAGAACCTGGATACAAACAATGGTCTTCTAACTTTTGATTTTTAGTCTTATTCTTTCCTCCACAGCTTCATTCAAGGCTGCTTTATTTGCTTTCTTTCACATTTCCCTCCCAATGTATCTTTTAGATTCTCTGTGTCCTTTAAATTCTAGATAAAATATTTTCCTGCTCCTTTTCCTCCTCTCCCTAAAAGAAGTTCAAAATTTCCAAGTTTTTTATTGCTCTGTTTCTGTCAGACTTGATGGAGCTCTAGATTTGTCTTTGAAGAACTTTCTTTTACCAAATTGCATCATTGATCCAAACTGATGCACTTTAATCAACAAAATATTTCTTTAAGTAAAGTCAGAGATTATTCTAGACCAGTGGTTCCCAAACCGTTTTAGCCTACTGCCCCCTTTCAAAAAAAAATATTACTTAGCCCCCTGGAAATTATTTTTTTTTAATTTTAATAGCAATTAATAGGAAACATAAATGCACTTGTGACGATCACCTCCCAACCTGGATCGCTGCAGCACCTACCAGGGGGCGGTGGCGCCCACTTTGGGAATCACTGTTCTAGACACTAAGGTTGCAAAGATGAATATCAAACTATTGCTATCCTTCAGGAGGGCATTCTGATGAGGACATAATAAATTCACATATAAGTAAATAAAAGGTAGGAAGGGAAGAGGACAAAAGAGATAATAATTGTACAAATATTTCAATGATGTTGATGGTGAAAAATGAAGATTTTCATCTCTACGGGTAAAGATAAGTAAGGTAGAATCTGCTTCATCAGAGGGATGTCCCAAAGGAAGGCTAGTCTTGGGGCAAGGAACTAATGCAATATCTGTACATAATTTAATAAATCATCACAATTTTAACAAATACTTGCTTTTCCTCTGCCCACTTCCATCTTCTTCCAAGTCTATCAATTTTCTCTACAGTTTTCAAATGAAAATATATTACATAATGATTTTAAATATCTTGGACTCTTACTTTTGTCTTTGCTTGAAATTTACTCTGAGAAAATTATCAAATATATAGCTAAGAAATAGTTAATGTCTCATTCCCCTTAAAGACACTTATCTCCTCCCCTACTTTACATGATCCAAAAAGGAGCATTCACATTAGAATTGAAAATAGTTATTCCATGAAATAGAAAGTCAATAACACATAATACTCATGCTTCTCAATTGGTTCTACACTTTTCAAACTAAAAAGGGTTAGTCATCTCATTTAATTCTTGTGTTTCTGATCCAGTAAGAGCTCTTTGTACCCATTTGCTATTACAAAGGAACAAGTCTTTCTAGATGCCATTGGCAGAAGAAACTGCCATTTGCTCAATCCACTTTTCCTCTGCAAACATCACAGCCATAGAATAATGGAATTTATCCTTCAATTCTAGTTCATATGGCCCAAAAGCCATTCATTAGAGATGCCAACATGACAGGCCATCAATCACTATTGATTAGAGAAATGTACTTTAAGATAACTCCAAGATACCACCTTATTTCTATCAGATTGGCTAATATAACAGAAAAAGAAAATGATAAATGTTAGCAAGAATATGGGGAAATTGGGACAATAATGCACTGTTGGTACAGTTGTGAACTGATCCAACCATTCTGGAGAGCAATTTGGAGTTATGGCCAAAGAGCTATAAAACTGTGCTTACTATTTGATACAACAATACCACTATTAGATCTGTTCTCAAAGAGATTTTTTAAATGGGAAATAACTTATTTGTACAAAAATGTTTATAGTAGGTCTTTTTGTGATGGCAAAGAATTGGAAAGTGAGCAGATAATCATCAATTGGGGAGTGGTTGAATAAGCTGTGGCATATGATAGTAATGGGATACGAAATATTATAAGAATAGAATAAGAAAAATGCCAATAGAAGTGATAAGCAAGAAGATTTCAGAATAATGTAGAAAGACATATAAACTTATGCAGAGTGAAGTGGGCAGAATCAGGAGACCATTGTATACAGTAAAATATTGTCTGGTGAACCACTTGAATGAGTTAATTGTTTTCAGGAGCACAATGATTCAATGCAATTGCAAAGGATACATGATGAAAAATGTTATCCACTTTCAGATAAAGAACTAATAAAGTCTGAATGTAGACTATCTTTCATTTTCTTTAGTCATTTGTTTTGTTTGAGTTTTCTTCTACAAAATGAATATGTAAATATTTTTATATGTTTGCACATGTATAACCTATATCAGATTGCTTACCATCCCAGCAGTTGTATTCTGTAGGTATATTAACAGTTAGTTTCAAATGGGTAACAACTAGTTTCTAACTCCCTTTGACAATGTCTTTTTTTTTCCCTCCTTTTCCTTCTCTGTCTTTCCCATAGGAACAATTTTCTTTTATCATTCCCTCAGTCCTGCCATCCAATACCACCTCCCCACCCCAGCCTACCTATACAGGAAGCATGTGCTGCACTCTATTATCTTTTCTCCTTTATACCTGGAGATAGTGCAGACTATGAACCCAAGAACCATGAGAAAAAGTAGTGACCCCCTAGACTACTGGCACTATTTCATCTCCCCCATTAGAGTGTGAGCTCCTTGAGAGCAGGGATTATTTTACTTAGCTATTTGTATCATTGACATTTAGTAAAATGCTTCTTTGGATATACTAAGCACTTAATAATTCCTTCACCTAGAATCCATATCCAAATTGCCCTAGCTCTACTAAGTTGCCAAACTCATTTGCCTTGGAATGACTATGGAACCATGTTTGTTTGTTTGTTTTAATTTTGTTTTGTTTTCTTTTAATTGATCTAGGATATTATAAAAATGTGAATGAATAATTACTTCATTCATATTTCATCTTCCAAAGTTATAAAACTTCTCTCTCTTACAGCAAATATGCATTTATATAACACATACTATGTTCCAAAGTAAGCATTAAATAAAAAATTTTCTCATTTGATGCCTGCATCAACCCTGTGAGGTGAGTGCTATTATTACCCCTCACTTTACTGTAGAGGAATCTGAAACAATCAGAGGTTAAAGACTTGCCCATTGTAAGAACAAGAGTTAGAGCAGAGAATTTTTTTTTTAACCCTTGTACTTTCGGTGCATTGTCTCATAGGTGGAAGATTGGTAAGGGTGGGCAATGGGGGTCAAGTGACTTGCCCAGGGTCACACAGCTGGGAAGTGGCTGAGGCCGGGTTTGAACCTAGGACCTCCTGTCTCTAGGCCTGACTCTCACTCCAGAGAAGAGAATTTCTGCAAAGAAGGTTGCATGCTGGAGAGCATGAGCCAGGAGCATCAGTTGGAAACAGCGGGGAATTCTGGAAGAGATTCCTGAAGCAAGGGGCTTTTGGTTTTGAGAGCTCCAGGTGGAAGGAAGGAGATGAGCTTATTCAAGACAACCCAAGAGCCAACCTGAGCATTTTCCTGAACTGGACTGAATCCTAAGAGCCTGTTTCTCTGCCAGCAGCCATTACTACAACCAAGATGAAGATCTCTTGATTATTTGGGGAGTCAGGACTCTGACTGGGAGCAGACCCCCAAGTCTCCCTGTCCTCACTTTGCCTTACTGAGAGACCCAACATATATATATATATATGCAGCAATAAGATAAGAACCAAAGATAGAGGGAATGGAAGGTGAAACTTTGGGTTGAAACCTGAATTGGTGACCCAAAGGGATGGACCTTGGGGCTTAAACTTTTAGGGCCTCCTACTTCCTACTGCCCATCACCCTCATCATTTACTCTGATTATTCACAATAAAATAACAGCAGTCAGATAGGGAGTTCCTGATTTTATTCATGGACAAAGAGGGGAAGAGGGACAAAGAGCAATTGCTTGACTGAAACCATCATAGAGCCAGACCCCTTGCAGAGTCACCAGCTGACTAGGGGGAGGTTTTAGTGGACTGAGGCTCTGGGCCAGTTCAGACAAGGTCTACACATACTTCAACATTTGTGATATCCTTCCCTCTGACCACTGAAACCCGGCACTCACTCTCTAGAAGACCACCTGTCCGGAGAAGCCCTCCCCTTAGTTTGTTCTAGTTTTAGTGGCTCCTTAAGGGAAGGAGAGAGAGATTCAACTCATTGACCCATCTCTCTTTACCACCTAACCCCTCTCTAATTGGGCCAATAATACATTTTGGTGAGCCCACACAGTTAGTAAATATCTGAAACCAGAATTTAACTCATTCCTTCCTCATTCCATGCCCAATGCCTTCTCCACTGCTCAGCTCACTCTGCTTTACATATATTGACATGCCTTGTTCCATGGAACAGGATGCCCATTCCAGAATAAGTACATTACTTCTAGGTTCACCACCATACTACAAACTCAAGTCTTGGTTGTTACCATCTCCCTCAGCATTCTCTCCCCTCTCATTTTAGGGCTAGAGATGAGAGTGCCAAAGTCCGTCCAATGCCTTTCTCTATATAGGGACTATAGTCAGCTTTACTTTTGTTCCCTTTCCTAGTTTCAACTCCATGGAAAAAAATCCCTCTGCACTGAAGAATCTCTGGTGTCTTGTCTATCCCTTCTACCTGTATCCTGTTTTCCTGCCTCATTTTGTGTATTGTCTCCCTCTTTAGATTGTAAGTTCCTTAAAGGAAGGAAATGTCTTTCTTTTCTATTATTGAATCCTCAATACTTAACACAGTGCCTGGAACATAGAAGAAATTTAATGAATGTTTACTTGATTGGATAGCACCACCAGTTGTGACTCTCTGTGTCACTGTCTATCTGTTTTTCTCTCTGTCTTTTTCTGAATCTCTCTGTGTCTCTGTCTCTGTGTGTCAGTCTCTTTGTTTATAGTCTGTTGCCTCCCTCTCAGCTGTGTTTAAGTAATGATACACAAAGGTAAGTAATGAAAGAGTCAAACACTTTATCTTGGGGGGGGTTCTTTTGAAACAAGCATATAGAAAGCAAGACAAACTTAGGAAAAAGAATTCAGAATAGAGGTTCATCTCTCTCCTAAGAGCAAGAGAATAAGAATAAAATAAAAGTCAGGAAAGCAAGAAAATGCCAGTACTCTCTTAAGCAGAGTAGACAGCTCCAGCTATTCTATATCCTCTGGTTGAAGCCCTTGTTGATGTGTCTTATGTTCCCAATTCTCTTATGATGGTGGCAAGAAGTAGCAGCAATGATGCTGTGCTGGCAGCCCAGGTTGTTCTAGTTCCCCAGGAATCAAAACATAAGAGGCTTCTAATTCCAGGCTAAATATGTTAGTCTTAATTGAGTAGACAACAGATAGAAGCTTAATTTGTTTGAACAGAGCAAAGAATAAACAAAACTGGGCATTACAAGTATTAATATGGAAATGGTGTGTGGGATGAGTTGGGAAAGAAAGATTTTAGAAATGGAGTGCCTAATTAGAAGTCTATTTTAATAGTCTAGATGAAAAGTAATGAAGGTCTTACATTTTGGTGCTGTTAAAAACAGCAGCAACAACATTCATAAGAATGATGACAGAGACAGTTGATAAGTAAATATTATTTAAGGTTTATAAAGACAAATTGGCAAAGCAAAAGAAGCAAGACTCTGTATAGGAGAAATAAGAACTGGCAAGTGACAAATGAGTCAAAGAACTACTCCTGTAAACCTTAGTACTAATTGAAAACAGTCCAGGGTTCTAAGCCGTAAAAATAGCAATGGCTCCCAGACTCTACTTTTAGCCTTTCCCCCACAGCCAACAATGAAAAAAACAGCTCCTATACAGAAAGAGCCGACTCTTCTTTATGAATTTCAGCTGTCTGTGAGGGTTGAAACTAGCCAAGCTGAAGAAGCAGAGTATTCTGGGGAAGAGACAAAAGGTGGCCTATCCCATGGAAATTAAATCAACACCACTTTGTTCACCAACTTTCCCTCCGACATTGATAACCATAGCCAGATCTTTGAGCCTAAGAGGCTTTAAAAACGCAGTATTCTTGTGCCACAATTCCTATTTCAATTCCACTCTTCATAGGCATCATCTGGGGAATTCATCCTTGGGAAGTTGATACTCAGCAATGACTTTTGCCAGTTCTTCAGGCCCTGTCACTTTAATGCAATTGAACATTTGGAAAAGCCTATTCTTACCACTAAAGTCCTTGACACTTATAATCTAGTGGTTCAATAGCAGAAACCAATATACTTTTTTAAATTATGAATTAATTTAACAGTCTAAAAAATTGAGTTCCATATTTTCTTCTTCCGTCTCACCTCTCCCCCACCTATTGAGAAAGCAAGCAATATGATTTAAATTATATATGTGAAATCCTGAAAAAGACTATTTCCATATTTGCCATGTTGTAAAACAGCAAGGAAAATAAATGAAAATTATACTTCAACTACTACTTAGAGCTCATCAGTTCTCTCTCTAAAGGCAGATAATATCTTTTATTATGAGTCCTTTGGAATTGTGTTGTTTCACTATATTGATCAGGGTAGCTAAGTCTTTCATAGTTAATCATTATTATGCTACTATGTACAATGATATCCTGGTTCTTTTGCTCATTTCACTCTGCATCAATTCATATAGTTCTCACCTGTTTTTTCTTAAACCTTCCCTCCTCATTTTTTAGATAGAAATCCAGAATTAGGGATGTAAAACATTACTCCACACAGTTTTACTTAATTTTTTCCTTACTAAAAAGTAGAGAACAATTAAGTTGAGGTCCATAACTAATTTACTAATGTAAAATATCAAATTTATTAAAATATAAACATAAAATAAAATGGCAAGATTATCTTCTGAAAATGAAGGGATCCTATGATTGAGATGGAGGCTTCGGGTACCTAGGAAATATTAGAACTTAACCCTTTTAAAAACATTTTAGTTAGTTAACTGCCTTCTATGACCTTGGATAGGGTTGGTTCTATGACTTGGTAATACTTGTGGTACATTTTCAAACTTTGTAAAACAGATAACTAGGTAGATCAGTTATGCTTAAGTCACATTGTTTTCTGAGACAGGATGGGACAGGGGAAAGAGGTATGGATTTAGAGTCAGAAAACCCAATTCAAATCTCAAGTTTATGTGACCTGACCTTGAACAAGTTACTTTGCCTTTTTATGACTATTTCCTTATTTATAAAATGAGGAAGCTATACTAGATGACTTGTAATATCCCCTTTCAGATCAAAGAAATAAAAACATTAAAAATAATGAGTTAAAGGTGAGCCAATTTCTTTGATAACCATGGTAACAACACTAAGATAGAGAGAGAATGATCCAATAGGAACCACTGCCCACTGCCCACTGATGTATGTGTGTATATTTCTCTCTCTCTCTCTCTCTCTCTCTCTCTCTCTCTCTATATATATATATATATATATATATATATATATATATATATATGTATGTATATATATATATATATTTGTATATATATGCAAACTTTCTCCATATACAGTTTATCTTAAAATTTTTTTCTATAGCAGTTATGCCATGCAATTATAAATATACTTCAATAGAGATGATATGTAAATAGTGAAATATGTATGTTAAAATCTAAGACAGAGGATGCTGTGATGAGTGAATCATCAAGAAAGAATGTGATGTTAAAAGACTTTTAAGAAAAGAAAAAATTTAGAAGAGACAAAGCAATTGGATTTTGCATCATAGCCTACCATATTTAAGGAGGGGAAGTTTTCTCTTCTCATAGACTACATAAAATAATCTTTTTTTGCATTGAGGATTTAGAGGACACCATCAAATTGCTAATCAAAGACTGTGACTTTTTTTTTAGAAAATAAGAGAAAGAAGAGGAAGATGAGGAAGGGGAAGAAGAAAGAAGAGTCAGATAGAAAGAAAAGAAGAAAGATGAGGAAGAAAATTAAGAATAATAAGAGGGAAATAAGGAGAAAGAAGAGGAAAAGAGGAGAAACTAGATGAGCTAAAGGAAAAGGAAGAAGAGGAGGAAGAAAATAAGGAAGAAAGGGAGCAAATAAGATGAGAAAGGAATAAGATACAACCAAGTAAAGATCCTTTTGTAGCCTTCAACAAACAGTAAAAAGAAATATCAATTTTTGATTATAGCCATTCAATAGTAAAATTGGCTCAGGAGCTTCTAACATGAATTACAGAAGTTTCAACATATCACTTCCAGAAAATATGGGGCAACTGGATTTTTACAGTAAAGTACAGTGAGTGGTGTATGTGTGTATATGTGTATATATGTTTCTCTCAGAGAAAGATACAATGATATATTGACAAAGTATAGTTTGTTCTGTACTCTGAAGATAAGAAAATTAGAACAAGGAATATATCTCTCTACCCTCTATGACATTTATAAAGAATAGGAGGAATGAATCCTTGGAAAAAGCAATAACCAGCTTATGACTGTATGTGGCATGTAGTTTAAGAATTACCCTAACTTTCCTGATAAGGAAATGGAAGTCCCGAGAAGTTGTTACTTTCCTAAGCTATACAACTAGTAATTGTTTGGGAATAATATTCAAATTAGTGTCTACTGACAGTAGCTCGGGAACATTCTGCCCTCCCCCCTGTAAACATTATTATTAAGAAGAAAAAAAATTTGGGAGTAGAGAGGAATAATAGCTGAGGCCAGAAGTTTGAAGAATGGAGGAATGTGAAAAGTGATAAAAGGAAAGAATCCAATTCACTGAACATTCAGTGATGTGTAATAACTCTGAGGTTCCATTTACTTTAAGCAAACTGAACAATTTGAGGAAGAAGCAGCATCTTCTGCTCCACGAAACAGTGGTGTAGATTCCTAATATCATTGGGAGAGATATCAGTATTAGAAGAAAAGATGTAGTGGGTTATCAATTCTTTCTTGGGGGCTGCCATTTACTCATCTGACAAGAATAATAGAAAAGTCTCTATTGTACATGAATCAAAAATAATAGGGAACTTTTCTGAGCCTGTCAGAATTGAAGCCCATTCCTCAAAATGGGGACCAAATGATTTAGTTGCCCTGAGAAGTAAACCAGGAAGCTTATAAATAATAATATAGTGATATTATTAGTATAACACTCTATTATATGCAGTTTAATGTAAAATGTGATTTCATATAACATAGTAATAAGTATTTATTATTATTAATAATTCAAATTTCTGAGCAAGAAAGTTAATATCTTCATGGTATAAATGATATTTTCATCACCTCTACCTCTTAAAAATAAGAGTTTTAGAAGAGAGAGATTTGTAAGTAAACAAGTGGTTAATTAGATGGTACCTGAGAAATGGATTTGAATATTTAGAGCATCACTTCTGAAGCGTAGAGGAAATAAGGGCTGTTGGCCAGGACAGGGATGGAATGTACCTAACAATGGCAAGTGCCATGTGTAGTTTATATATCCATAGGATCATAGGTTTAGGTACGGAAAAGATCTTAGAGAATATCTAATCCAACCCCTTCAAATTACAGATGAGTAAACTGATAGCTAGAGAGGCTGAATGATTTGCCCAAGGTTATACCAATTGTAATTAAAAGGAACTGGATCTTGTAAATGTGACCAAGGATTCTTTGAACTGAGCAATTATTTTCTCTGCCTGATGCCACAGATGCCATAGAAAGCAGTATGTAATAGATACAACATAGAAAGAAGAATATGAGCAGGGAGAACAATAATACCCAAGAAGAGACAGAGAAACAGAAAAAAATATTCTCAGATTTCCATTTGCAAATGCATAAAGTGTGTGTAATGAGCAAGATGAATTTGAGAGGTTATCACAAACAATTTGAAATTGAACTCTTATTCAAATTTTGTAAAGCTTTGAACTTCTTCTCCCAACCCATATTTTCACTAGCTCTTTGAATTCCCCTTGACCAATAGTTATCTCTTTCCTTCAGAGTCCAAAGATATCCTTAAATGTCCTCCTAATGCTATCAGTTCCCTCCCCCAATTCCAGTGTAGTTCCCCCAATATAAATGGCTCAATGTTAGTATCTTATAAGGATCACTGATAATCAATTAATATTCATTAGCTTTTGTAAAAGTATATTTGCTGAAAAGATAGTATTCAAAGCATCTCCCACAAATAGAAGATAGATATACTTTCCCACCTACATTATTGGGAATAATATATTCCAAATTAAAGCAACTCCTACAAATGTTGCTCCCACCGTGAATTTATGTTTGAGTGTTTCATAGCTAATGGACAAGTTACTCTCTATCTTGTTGGACATAACCTCTTAGCTGCTGGCTCAGTCTACTGCTGGGCTGAGGCAAATATGTCATTCCTCGAAGCTGTAGCAACTATTGTTGCTGGAACACTCTTCATGGTTCTCTTGACTTTTTGAAGCTCACAAGATCATTCCATCTTTAAATCTTCAATTTAACCTATCCAATCTCCAATTTATCCTGTTCTATCTCCAATGTATCTCATTCTAAATTTATATTACATATATATATAGTTTGCATCATGTCTCCCCTATTAGACTGTGAGCTCCTTCAGAGCAGAGATTTTTTTCTTTCTTTCTTTGTATTCCCAGCACTTAGCACAGCATGCAGAATATAGTAGATGCTTTTAATAAAAGCTTTTTGAATTGACTTGATTTGACAACAGGAAAAGAAGCAACAAAACCATACATTCTAAGCCACATGATGCCTGATTCAGGAGGGCTCTGAACCAGGAAGCACACAGCAGTTTCTGTCTCACAACCAGGGGAAAAGAGCAAGTAATTTGGCTGCTTAGTATCTTTTGAACACTCAGTTCTGGCTTAGCTCCAATTGAAAGACTTTTCTTCGTACTGAGCAAGTGGGCAGGAAACCATCATAGAATACCAATGCATGCTATGAAGCAAAGAACTAGGTCCTTCTTACTGCATCATCACACTCTTACAGAAGCAGGTTCATTAACTGCACCCCAACCCCAACATAGTCTGCCAGCAGGCAGAACACCCTGTACATACTCCCAGGACTAGACCCTCATTGTCCAATTCTGCCATTGTAAAAAATGTACTAGCTTTAAGCTCAATGGTGTTAAATTTAAATAGAAACAAGGGTTACTAAACCATACGCAAAGATCCCTGCAGGCCACATACTAATTTAGAAAGCTACATATTATGTGTTACTTATGTTTAATTACATTTTGATTTTTTTTAAAATATTTCCCAGTTTCACTTTAATCAGGTTTGGACCACTAGAATGTTGTGGGCTACATGTTCCCTGTTTGACACCTCTCTTCCTCTTATTGTATTCTCAAGCTATGGACCCAAACTGCAGAAGAGCTCTCTGGTTTTACAAAAGGATTTAGGGTACAGGGGAGTTAGAGAGAGGGATTCCTCATACCTTTTAGCTTATTTTTAACTCCATACAGAGTTTCTCCTGTATTTGTCTTCTTTCTAACAAGAGCTTGGGTTAACAATCAGCAGATATAAGACAGGTTTAATTAACTTGACAAAAAATTGTATCTAGGTTCCCAACAGCTGCAAGTGAATATATATTCCCCCTCAATTGGGTTACACTTCTATTAAGGATAGTTCTCCAGACTTTGAGAACTATCCTGGCTATAGAATAGTACTTTCTGAGTTCATTCCTTTGATCAGCTTCTGGGTTGCCATTAGGAAATGTGAACCGCTGCTAGTTTCTCCACTTTACCTATGAACAGCCAGCAAAAATTATATTGGATAAGTGATGAAAGAACAATTAATATTTTGATGATCTGAGCTAATACATGTTTCATAATACACTGAATTTATTATAGTTCTGTTTTCCCCTAGTTGCCATGAAGTACTCTGTTCATTTCAGAATGCTACCTGGTTTTTAATGTTATAATATTCATTAAGATATCTTGATCTTTCCTTAAATGATAAGCACAATGTACTATCTTTTCTTGAGGATGTTGGCATAATTTCTACCAGAAATATGGATTATGATGAGAGCTCAGGAATGCTAGTCAGAAAAAAATACGTATTTATTTCTATATGCCTATATTTATCATATAATTCCTTAAGTTACCTTAAGATACTTGTTTTGTGGTGGGGACAAAGTTATACTTTCATTTCTCTGTGTATCATTCCCTTGTATTCCAAAGAGTTAAAATATTTCCCCAATTCCTAATTGTCCAGCTCCCTATCAAAGACTGCTCTTTGAAAAAATATATCTATAAAATGACAGTAGTAGTTTATTTGCATTAATTTGGAACTCGCCATCAGTTGAAAACCTAGGACATCAATGGTTAGTTACCGTGTGAATTTGTTAAAGGATAACACAGGCAAATGCAACATCTGGCCTGTTTTCAGAAGCTGTCAAAAAAAGTTTCATTATCAGAAAATCTAATGGTGTGTGTGTGTGTGTGTGTGTGTGTGTGTGTGTTGGTGTGGAAGTGAAAAAATACCTAGGAAGTGGGGGGAGTAGATTGGAATCAAATTAGAATAGGTAAAAGTTTTTGTATAGTTTAATGCAATTTAGCATTGCTATTGATGCTGATAAAGTGAGGACAAGTAATAAAATATAGTATGTAAAATTACTGCTTCTCTCTCTCTCTTCCTTTCATCACATCCATTTATCTAATAGCAATCATTCAGTTTCTGGTGATGATATTAAAATGAATGCTTTATATAAAGATTTCTCAATGTACAACTAAGAAGTGCCAGCAAGGCAGGAACTCCCCTCGTTCTTGATGTTAAGCTTCTGCTAACTTCAGAGATATCAATTATTTTAGTATCAAGAAAAAGAAAGGAAAAAAGAAAAGTAGCAAAAGTGACAGAGAAAGAAGTGTCAGAGAGATAGGCGAATAACTAGACAACAAACACTGGAAGATAAGGCAAAAGAGGGAGAAAGAGTAAGTAAATATTTTTTTAAAAAGGAAAAAAGTGGAAAGAAAGACTAACTTCAGTGGTTCATCATAATGCCTGAAAAGTAAAAAAAAAAATCATTACACATTAGAGATCACATTATTGAAATTATAAGGGACCATGGAGATCATCTCATCTAATCTCCTTACTTCACAGGTATTTCATAGTTGAGAAAATCCAGGATCACAGGTTAAATTATTTCCCAAGATTAAAGAGGCAAAGAAGCCTGATTTGGATCTAGGTTTTTAGATTCTAAATTCAGTAATCTTTCTACTACATTCTATTTTCTTAACTTTTTAGACATTGAGAGTGGGATGTTACATCTTTAAATTGGAGATGGGGCAGGACTGTTTAGAATTCAACTCAGATTACTTAATCTGGAATATTGTACTAGACACTGTGTATGCAAAATTAAAATATAAAATAGAATTTTGGAATAACCTGTTATTTGTAGTCACAAGGGGAGATAAGATATGTGTATACATAAGCATGCATGTAAAGACTATGTAACTCTTCTGTCAGAGTATTACACTAGTTATGAATTATCCCAAAAGATCACTTTGGGGATTTCTGACATCTTCTGCCTCATCTTCTCAAATGAACACAGAAAACTCTACTAGATAATTTGTTTTATATCTGAAATGATGGCTATTAGTCAAGTAGTGCTGGAGCCAGCTAATAGCAGCCATGTTGATTGTTAAATCTTTAGTGTGAACATTTACACCTTGGAAGTCATGAATGTTACAAATCAGGCCTGATTTATTGTTTAGTTTGTTTTCAAGAAATAATGAAGTAGGGAAAAAATGAAATATGAATAATGCTGATTAAACTTAAGCATGTGTCACGTGTACTTTTTTTTGGCCAGATATTCAGTTGTTAAACATTTATCAGTACACTGCAGTTATCAACTGTCTTCCAAGCAGCCAAGGTAACAAGGCATCAAGAAAGAACAGAATTTTTTGTTTCTTTATTTTAATTTCTTTTCTACAATAAAGAACACCGAAAGAAAATATACCTGGAGCCATAGAAAGCTGAATCATTTTTTCCCCTCTTTTTTGATATGTCCTTTATTTTATGTTACTTCCCTGAGTGGGAACTTAGAAGAGAAAAGGTCCAGATCTTACTCAAGTACTAACTCCCTCTTTTCCATGTCTACCCCATACTGTTCCCAATAACTTTTTCCAACTTGAATGGAAAATGGAAAAGACCTATTCCAGATATGTTTACCTGCCCATCTTTATATATGAAGAATTAAGGAATTCATTATTAAAGCAAAACTGGACACTCACCTTTTGAGTTTCTACCAGTGTCTGGTAGAGCTTGCTCTGTGAATTGATTTTTCTATGTACTTCACTCCTAGAACAATGTTATTTCTTGCAGATGGCAGAAAAGATACTCCCCCATGGTATGACTACCCCTGCCCCACCTCCCAGCCATACCCTATGTCCCTGATTAGGCAGCTCTGCATTGATGTCTAACTTCTCTGATTACTTTCTTTTTTTCCATTTGCCTCAAAAATCTCTTCTTTGTGTTTATGTTCACTAACTCCCTGAGGTGCCCCTAGGAGTTCTAATTTCTCATTCCCTGAGGGTAGGACAAATGATCTGGAGTGGAGATAGAGTTTAATGCTGTATTCTACTATCCTCTTCCTCTCAGTCTCAGAGACTCAAACTACAAAAATCAAACCCATAATATGAGTATGACAGCTCTCTGACAACAATGGAGGCTTGATATCTTATAGGAATTGTCTCTCTTTATTATTGAATTTCTAGGACCTGATGAATATATATTTTCCATTCTTTTTCATGCCTTTTTTTCATTGCTCTTGGAAAGTGTCTCTTACTTTTTAGTTTCCCTTTTCTTTTAAGTCTTTTTTTTCTATTTGTACACTAATGATGGGTTCTGTCTCTAGATGTATGTATGTATGTATGTGTGTATGATAATTTTATCAAATTCAAAGTCCTTGCTATAGAGGATATGGATGAAAAGATAAATACTTTAACTAGTTATTTTGTTTTACAGAGTATCAATCTAGGAAAAGGAAGCTGCTCTTTGCTCAAAAGTCAGAGATAAACATGCAGAAAAAGATTCCTTCTCTGACCTAAGATCTTGGTACTTTATTGATTTTCATTGATAATTAATACTAAGTGGCTCCCCAAAATAATAGTAGAAAAGGAAAATAATAAAATTCACTTGAATGCATCTCTTGTATTTAAAAAAACTTTTTTAAAATAACTTACATTAAGGCCACTAGTCGAACTTGGATACTTTGAATGAATAAATGAATTTAAAGCAACAAATGAATTAATTAAAGTAATTTATTCATTATTTATTATATATGAATCACTATTTCTATGTACTAAGAATACAAATATGAAAGTGAAGCAGTCTTGCATCTCAAGGAACTTATATTCTAAAGGAGATGACGTGCATACGAGACTGATAATTAGTGAAGACAGTTATGTTCGTGAAGTCAATGAGAAAATAACAGAAACAATGAGGTTATTCAAATGAGCCACTTTTTCAAAGGAAATAATGGTGCTTATTTGACAACAGTCCTCAGAACAAGACCCAAGAGGTAGAAAAGGGATGGGAGGGCACTAGTGGTGGGGCAGTATTGAGAGGGAAATGTACACACAAGGCTTCATAAAAGAAAATGACCAGAGAATAGATGAAAGCTGCATGGTTCCAGAGTGTACAGATCCTTATGGTTTTCATCCTTCCAGGAACTGTCTTTTGCGGTTCCTCTTAGTGACCAACCTTATTCCACATTGAGACTGATCCCAAGAATATTTCTAGAGTACCCAAACCATGAAAACACTGGAGGAGGGTTCCTTAGAATATAGTTGGATATAAGAAACATTTTCACTTGGACTTCTTTTCCAACTTTCCCTCAGTTCTTCTTCTGGCTACCTGTTTCCTCTTTAAATGGTGGCAATAGGCTAGAAGGTGAAGCTCTACCATCAGTTACAGAAATTAACTTTCCATCCTTTCCAGGCTTGAGTTTGGTCCTACTTATAGGTGTCATTCAAATTTAGGGTAGAATGTGGGTCAATAGCATACAGAGACTCTAGGATGATTTAGGAAAAATTGAGGAAATTGTAGGAAAATTTAGGGAAAAAGCTACATAATTTCCTGCTAATTGTAACATAAAGGAAGGATCTCTTCAGTATTCATATCATATATTGCCCATACCCCATCCATGGGGATTATCATGATCTCTCATTATAAATATTATAAGAGAGATTATCTATATCAATATTCTCCCTGGACTATAATAAAACCTGAATTCAGACCAGAATAACTCAGCTTCTAGATGTTGACAATTTAACTTAGAACAGAACATAATTCTTCTATCCATGCCTGAAATACAGCTTATGATATATAGTCCTAAATCCATAGATTTAGAGCTTGAAGGGACCCTAGATGTTAACTAGTACACTCCCTATTTCATCTTACAGATGAATAAATGAATGGATTAAATAGTACTCATGTGCATAGCACTGAGTTATGAGTGAAGGATAAAAATACAAAAGAAGAAAAGTTGTTCCTGACCTTGAGAAGCTTATATTTTAATTAGGGTAGAGAGTACATATAGGGGAATGATACCTAAAGAAAAGCATTTTGGGCCTAAAAGTTACAGAGATGATGAGTGAAACCATAATGTAATAAATTGGCACACCTTGTCCAAGAAGAGTTGTGAAGTTTATTTGAAAATGATTCCAGAATGTTTGAAGAAAGGAGAGGGAAAGAGATGAAAGAGGGGGAAGAGGAGAGGAAAAGTCTCCATGGAAAGTCAAAGTAATTTTCAAGGCTAATAGGAGATTGTTGGATAGCAGGAACTCTAGTGTAGGTTAGTTAGGCTTCTGAAATAATGTGTCAGTCACCAGTCATGACAATGGAAACAAAAGATGATGAAATGTCTGGGCTATGAGAGATTTAAAATCTCCAGAGCAAGGCCTCTTTATGGTCAAGTTAGTTACCAAGGCTGTAGAGAAGATGTACTGAGTGTTGGGAGTGGCCTGAAGTCAAATAAAATAAAGTGTCTTTCTGAAGGTTACAAAGTGCAATAAATTCAGTATTTTTTTCTGTTTTTCTCACCAAAGTGATTTCCCTAGCCTACTCACCTTAAAACCCTCATCTTTTCACCCATCTTCTCTTTATTTGTTCCAATCTAAAAATGGGCTTGTTCTTCCTAAAGTATTATTCTATACTTCTACACTTTATCTCATTCCTTCCCTTCTTTTCTTGGGAAGCTTGCCCCATGAATCATTCTCAATTTTTCTCCTCTCTCATCTTCAGTCTTACCTGTAAACTATTTCCCTATGTCTTATCTAAATTCTTAGAAATAGAGAATTTAACAACCCATTGAATCCAACCCCTTCCCCACATTTTATACAGAGAAAAATTGAGATCCAGAATGGTTAATTGACTTTAGTTTTTAAAGAGTATTTCTAAGCAAATTAGGTAGTAAGGTAATGTTCTATCTTTTTATTTTTTACCTTTTATGGATATTTCTTTCTCTCCATGTAACTTTTAAAAAACTTGTCTTTTTAAATATCTTTTTACAAATTAAAAAAAAACATCAAAAATATGTCTTTTTTTCATATCTATTAATGGTCACCAAATGACAACCCTTCAAATAGAGGTTCTCCTTTATAACAAATATATATAGTGGCTTTCCTTGCCATGCTTTTGCTGAAAGCAACAGCACGTTTTTGCCTCAGGCAGGACTCAGCCAGCCAGTCCAGCCAAAACCACCTTGGGTGGTCAGGCCAGCCGATTTTGGCTTTTGGCTTTAAAACCAAAATGCCGGTGCCCTGCCAATGTGCCTCTCCGCCACTTCTGACTACTGACCCGGACTTCATCCCTGCCACACCACAAGCCTGCCAGCGGTCTAGTGCCTACAATCCCCGCCACTTTTCCAGCTCACCGGAGCTTCGCTGGTGCTGCTAGTCCTGTTTTGAGCCCAGAACCTGGAGCCCCAACAGCGATGACCCCCGGCTGCTGCTTTTGCTGAGATCTTCGGAGACTTCCGCCAGTGCTCCTTAGGATTTGATATTGTCCCCACTACCCCCCTTCCCCCCCCCCACCCCCTTGATAATGGCCTGCATTCTAGCCCTCCATGTGTTTCTCTAAAGACCTAATTTAGGCAACCCCCACCCCCACAAGCTCTACACATGGTATTTTCTACAAAACTGACTTTAAGTTTTTCTCTAGCCCTGAGCCCATGACCCAACACCACATGGACCTAGCGTTTACCCTTAATGGGGCCCATGGCCTATTCACCCCCATACCTGCTCAGAACTTTAAACTGAGATCAAAGACTGATTATAAAAAAAAAAACTCCTTAAACTCAGCAGAACTCAATCAAAAGAACCTTAAATTGAACAAGGGGTGAACTTTTAAACCTTGGAACTGAATGAGTTTTATTTCTGTTTTAGAGAGACTGTATCTTACTGTATTTTACTAATTAGTTTTGTAAATTAATCTTGCTTATTTCGTTGATTTTCCTGTTGCACTGAATCATTTTAAGTTAATGTAGTTTGTGGCTGATAGATTAATTCTGTTTATGATTTTATTGTAACTCCCAAATAATGAAAAAAATATTAGAACTGGTAAGAGGTTTTGACCAGCTGGTTATCTGATACTCATATTATATTTCCTAATTCATTTTTACTGTAATCAACAACAAACAATGCTATGTTCTCGTACCATTTGAAACTTACACATTTTAAAAATTATAAATTGCCTTAATTTTGTTCGACTTTGGAGAGTTTGGTGATTGCCTTGTGATTTAAATTGTAATTTTATGAGAGGTCTTTTAAAAATTTACTTTAGATGCTTAGTACCCTTCTATATAAATGATAAGGTTTTTATGTATTTATTTTAAAGAATTGTGGTCTTAAAGGATAAGCTTTATATATTTTATTGTGAAGAATTGTTGTCTTATACATA
>NC_058131.1:397118381-397130582 GCF_016433145.1 Gracilinanus agilis | reverse complement strand
CCAGCAATGGTATGGCTGGATCAAAGGGCAGGCAGTCTTTTATAGCCCTTTGAGCATGATTCCAAATTGCCAGCCAGAATGGCTGGATCAGCTCACAACTCCACCAGCAATGCATTAATGTCCCAATTTTGCCACATCCCCTCCAACATTCATTACTCTCCCCTTCTTTCATTTTAGCTAATCTGCTGGGTGTGAGGTGATACCTCAGAGTTGTTTTGATTTGCATTTCTCTAATTATTAGAGATTTGGAACACTTTCTCATGTACTTATTGATACTTTTGATTTCTTTACCTGAAAATTGCCTATTCATGTCTCTTGCCCATTTATCAATTGGGGAATGGCTTGATTTTTTATACAATTGCTTTAACTCCTTGTATATTTGAGTAATTAGACCCCTGTCTGAGTTTTTCGTTATAAAGATTTTTTCCCAATTTGATGTTTCCCTCCTAATTTTGACTACATTGTTTTTGTTTGTACAAAAGCTTTTTAGTTTAATACAATCAAAACCATTTAATTTACATTTTGTAATTTTCTCTAACTCTTGCTTGGTTTTAAAGTCTTTCCTTTCCCACAGATCTGACAAGTATACTATTCTGTGTTCACTTAACTTATTTATAGTTTCCCTCTTTACATTCAAGTCATTCACCCATTCTGAATTTATCTTGGTGTAGGGTGTGAGATGTTGATCTAAACCTAATCTCTCCCATATTGTTTTCCAAATTTCCCAGCAGTTTTTGTCAAATAGTGGATTCATGTCCCAAAAGTTGGGCTCTTTGGGTTTATCATACACTGTCTTGCTGATCCTACACATGTACTTTTAATCCCACCTTCCTGAAATTCCTATAGCAATTTCTTTTTCCCTTTTTTACCATATTGTTAATCTCATGGGTATTGGGTAGAATCACAGAAATGTTTGCATTTTCATTTCTCTCATTACTGGTTATTTAGGGAATTGTTATATAGTTTTTGAAACTTGTACTTTTCTATTTAAGAAGTGCAAGTTCATTTTCTGTGACCATTCATTTATCTATTAAGTAATGGTTCTTATCCCTAAATATTTGTATCAGTTCTTCATGTTATAAGTTCATCATTTTGAAGTTTAAGCAGTTTCCTTTGTATACTTTTCTCCAAATTAATTCTTTCCTTTTGGATTTTGATGGCTTTGATTTTGCTTATGTAGGATATTTTCAATTATATGTAATCAAAATTATCCATTTTAACTTTTTCCATTATGTCTTTTTCTGATTTGGTAAGATTTTTTTTCTTGTCTTAGTTGTGAAAAATATTCCCTTCCTCTTAATATGTCATGATCTTTTATATTTAGGTAATGTGTGGTTTTAGAATTTATTGTGAAATATAACATCGCCTCCCTACTCAACAAACTATAGTGAATATCTGTCACCTCTAGGATCAAATATAAAATACTCTTTAGGGTTCAAATACCTTCACTCTCTAGTCCTGCCTTCTATGTTTCTAGTCTTCTTACCCCTAATACTACTTTTCCAACCTCATTGCCCATAAAATATTTAAAAAAAAATCTTACTGTAAAATCTTAGAATTGATACTAAGCATTTTTTCCAAGGCAGAAGAACGATAAGGGCTGGGCAATATGGGCTAAGTGACTTGCCCAAGATCAGGGTCATTAAGTTAGGATGTGTCTGAAGCCAGATTTGCAATATATTCTTTAAAAATCCAGTGACATTGGGCTCTTTCCTGTTTCTCCCACATAACATTTGATCTCCATACTCTGGCCATTTTTACATGCAATCACGAATGCCTAAAATGTTCTTCCTTTTCCTCTGTTTCTTTGCTCCCCTGATTCTTAAAATTTCAGCTAAAATCACATTTCCTATAGATGTCATTCTTTAACTCCTCTTAATTTAAATATCTTCCCTCTGTTGATTATTTATAATTCATCCTGAATAGAGCTCGGTTGTATATAGTTTCTTGTTATGTCCCCTATTAGACTGTCCACTATTATTGAGAACAAGGATTTTTTTAGGGAGCTGGCATTCTTTGTATCTAAAAGAGTAAATGGTCAATGTAACTAAATTTGTCAGATACTATTCTACTATGTTTGAGAGTGTCTAAGTGTGTTCTATTGATGACCATTTATCTCCCCAACCAGTAACACATTTGAACAATTATAGAATATTGGACTTCTGGAATTGCTCAGTTTCCTTCATTCTTCCTTTTGTTCATTATTATTTTTGACATTTTTTCTTCCATGTACATATTATTATTTTGTCTAGATCTATAAAATGATATTCTTGTCATTTGATTTGAATAGCAACAAAATTTAATTAAAAGAGGTAATATGCCATTTAATAGATATATTGATATTACATAATCACAAGAAATTAATCTCTTTGAAATTATTTTGTTCTTCCATTATTTCTATAAAAATTCTTTTGTAATTGTATTTATATAGGTCCTGAGAGTGCCTTGGAAGAAGGACTCATAAGATACTTTATACAGTATGTACTACTTTGAATGAGATTTGTTTTGTCTGTCACTCCTTGAGGTTTTTGGTTTGTTTTGTTTTTAAGGAAAATAGAGAAAAAATGTTCATTTTTGTGGATTTATTTTATATTCTGCTATGCTACTAAAGTTAATAATTGATTCAATTAATTTTAATTAAATATTAAGGTTTCTCTATATAAACAATAATATCATTTGCAAGTAATGATAAACTTTGCATCTTGGCCTATGAATATTCTTTAATTTTTCTCTTGTCTTATTCCTAAAGGTAGTATTTCTAGAACCAAGTAAATAATATTGTCAATAAGCACCTATGTTTTAAATTAATGATCTAATTTAAAAGTTCTCTAATATTTCACTATTACAGATTCTGCTAGTTCTAGGTTTTTTATTGATACTGTTCACCTTTTTGAACTTTCATTTTTCATCTACTTTTTAGTGCTTTACAATAAATACATTTTATATTATTTCATTTTCTGGTATCTTTTGACATAATTGTGTGATTTTTATTCTTTTTGGTATGTTATACTTACAATCTTCCTAATATTGGGCCATTTTCTTAATTTTTACTATAAATCCAATTTAATTGTAATGAATAATCTATAAAAATGTTGCTGTAGTCTCTTTACTAATGTTTAATTCAATATTTTAAGTGAGTGGTCATTAATTATATGGTTTGAGAGCAATCTTTCTCTGAATTATCTCACCCCAGTTCATGTATAAGGACCATATTTATTTTATAAAAGAATATAATAGCATGCTTTATTTCTATTTTTTCTCAATTTATGTAATACTGAAATTAATTATTCTCTGTTTCTGATAAAACTAACCTTTAAATGCATTTGATATTGCTTCCCCTCCAAAAGAAGCTCACCTATGGTTCATTAAATTGTTTTTCTGAGACTTGATTATATTAATTCTTCATCCCTTATTTTAGTAATATAGAATACATAAATATATGTATACATATACATTTTATCTATTTCTTTTAGTGTATTAGGCATCAATTTGGCATATTTGGGGGCAATTTGATTTATTTCATCTTTGTTGTGATTTCTCCATTTTTTATTTTAATGTTGATGATTTTCTTTAATTCTCCCTTTAAAAATCAGACTAGCTAAATGTCTGGTTAATAATAGTTAAATGTATTATATTTTTATTAATGTAATGTTTTATTAGAAATTTTTTCTAATTCTTCATTTTATACTTAGTAACCACCACCACTACCACCAAAAAATTAAATAAATAAATGCATAAAAAGGTTACATGCAAAACCATAAACTGTAGATTGCTCATAATTTGTTTTAAAATAAGTAAATTACAAGTATGTACTAATATAAACATTCTCTGCTTTTGAGTCTCCTTTGGATTTGTTTTACTTGGATGATTTTTCCTCTGGATTTTGCGGCTTTTTTTTTTAAACTGTAATCAAAGTATATATTACTTTTTTTGAGATTTAAATATTTTATTTTTTTAGAAAAATTTTCCATGGTTTCATGATTCATGTTTTTACATTCCCCTTCACCCCCCTTTACCCCTCCTATATCCAATGTACATTTACACTGGTTTTAACATGTGTCATCAATCATATATATTACTTTTAATCTCTTTTCATCTTTTCTTATCTTTTCCTTATTTTCTTTATATTTCCAATATCTGTCATTTCTAATAACATAATATAGTCCATCACATTCAGATATCACAATCTATTCAGCCATTTCTCCCAATCATTCTATTTGTATTTCCAAGTTTTTTTTATTAGAAACTAAGCTTCCATTAATATTTTCACACACATACAGCTTTTTAACCTCTAAATAATGCCTATAGGGCCTAATCCTAGTAATGGGATGCCCATGTTAATGAGCATACATAGCTTTATAGCTCTTAATGTATATTTCCATCTTGTTTTCCAAAAGAAAAAAATTTACAACTGCTATAGCAATGTAATATTAGTCCTGTTTCTCCATGTTCCTACCAGCATTTAATTTTTTATCAACTTAAGCTGTCTGATTCTTAGTTAATAATATATGTTAGAAGGGCCATATTTAGATAGATTCATCCATAGGCAGCAGACACAATCCATGGCCAGTTCCATAATATTTCCCAAACCATATCTTTTCAGCTTAGTCATACCCAGTGGAACTTTTGACCTAATATCACAAACCACTCAGGATTGCAGGATTACCTCCAATATATGAATGTTAATGTAAGACTTTAGCAGAATATTTATGTTATCTAACCCATTGCTGACCCACTAGAAACTGTTTGAATTATGTATGTCCTCAAGCATAGACCCTAGACTCATGCATGTATGGGACCTCTCCAGATATTTATCATATTTAACTTATCTAAGGCTCTATTCCTCTTCTTCTTCTTTTTTTTTTTTTTTGCTTAGATTTATCTAGTTCTAAGAGGAGAAAATTAAAATCCTTTTCTATTATTATTTTTTAATTTATTTCCATCTGTATCTTTAGTTTTTCTTTTTAAAAACTTGATTCAGTAACTCTTGGTGTATATATAGATCTAATATTGATAATGCTTTGTTATCTATCTTCATTCCCAGCATAATATAATTTCCTATTCGTTCTTTCCAATTATATCCATTTTAGTCCCATTTTAGAGTTCCTGACTGCTACTCTGCCTTCTCTGGATCAGCTGATTTTATTTTAGGCCTTCACCCTCATTTTATGTGTTTCTCTCATTTTCAGTGTGTTCCTTTTAAACAACACATTATCAGGTCCTGATTTTTTACCCTTTCTGCTATCCATTTTCTTCCCAAGGATAAATTCTTCCCATTTATGATTAATGTCAATTACTAACTCTGCATTTACACCTACTCTGTCCTCACTATTTGCCCTCTTCCTTTCTTTCTGCCTTCCTTCTCAGATTTTCAATTTCCTTCAACCTATCCAATTCATTCCCCTTCTCAAAAATTCTCCCTTAGCCTCTCCCTTTGCTCTCCTAGTTCCGAATTAACCTTCCTTTCCCTATCTCTTCCCCCTTGCCTTTTAATACTTTCCTTTCCAAATCCAAATCCAAATCCAAATCCACCTTTCCAAAAATTTCTTCCTTATCCCCATAACCTTCCATTTCCCCCTCCATTAAACTAGACCTTTCTTATAGAACACTTTTATGTAAAAACTCTATTTTTCTCTTTCTCCCAGTGCATCCCTATTTCTCATTTCTTTCTCATCCTTTTTATTTTAGAGGTCATCCCAACATAATCAATTCATATTCAAGCCTTCTGTTTATGTAGAAAGCTTTTATCTGCCCTAATAATAATAAAGTTCTTTCCCATATAAAAATATAAACAGTTTAACTTTGTTAAACCTCTTATAACTACTCTTTCATTTTACTAATTTTATGTTTCTCTGGACTCTTTTTGTTTGAATGTCACATTTTCTATTTAGCATTGGTAATTTCATTAGGAATGCTTGAAAGTTCTCTATTTCATTAAATACCCATTTTTTCCTCCAAAGGATTATACGTGGTTTTGCTGGGTAGAGTATTCCTGTTTGTATTCTATATTCTATTTTATACCTTTAACATAGAAAGGTGCTAAATATTGTCAGATCCAGACTATGGCTCCATATTTGAATTGTTTCTTTCTGGTTGCTTACAATAATTTCTCCTTGGCCCTGAAAGCTTGAAATTTAGCTACAACATTCTTCGGAGTTTTCATTTTGGAATTCCTTTCAATTAGTGGTGTGGTAGATTCTTTCATTTACTATTTTACTTTCTGGATTGAGGATATCATCATTGTTTTCTTTTATGATATCTTGAAATATATCTAGGTTATTTTTATACTGATAAAATATCATTTTATCATATCATTTTATCATGATATTTATATCATATATCATATTATGATATTTGTCATATCATAAAATTATCATATCAGATAGTCCCATAATTCCTAAATTACCTCTCCTTGATCTATTTTCTAGGTTGGTTGCTTTTCCAATTTTATCTGACCTCCTAACTATCTGTGGGGTGAGAGCTCCAGAAGTTTTGCTGCAGCTGTTAAAGCCCCTTCAAGGCCTACTACTGGTGCTTCTTTGTTGCATTTTGTACCTAGATATACAGTAATTCTAATGTCACTGACCTCTCCCATCAAAATTTTAACTTGTCTCAGGCAGGAAATATATATTGCTGATTTTGTGTTGGCTCTGCTGCTTTAAAATTTGATTTGAGGAGTTATATAAAGTTGTTTGGAGAATATTGAGAGAGTTCAGTTGGGTTACTCCCTATCCCATCATCTTGGCTCTCTCTTAGAAACTCCCTTCAAAGATGTTTTTATCACACTGATTATGAGCCTCTCCCCAAATCCACAATCTTTATAAAGTTCTTTATATATTTCTCTACATTGATCCTCTACTATTTGGGTAGCCATAATGGATTAAAATGAAATATAATAATGTTTTATAGTACAAAGCTCCCTAGTCTCATAGCTATCTTTTCACTCAGTGTAGTATTCTGAACACTTGTCTACTGTTCACAGAAAGGCTATGCTCAAAAGGGAAATTCTGATATGTGATGAGCCCCCCCAAATGTAAATCTTTTATCAGAGGCTTTATATTATCAAAAATATATAAAGTTATGTCCTAAAAATCTGTTTCTCTGGTTTCTCCCTTCAAAACCAGGTGAATTCAAGGAACTTTAGTATTATATTTGTTTTTTTTTTCTGAAAAGAATGTAGTCCATGCCTAAACACTCAGACTAACAAGTATCAAAAACAGAATAGTTTTCATTTACATAATAGAGAACATTGATAGAAAGCTTTTATAAGACATAGATAACTCTGTGCTCCCTTATTATTACTGGTGTTCCCTTTTACTTACAATACTGTCCTAAGAAGGGTTATGGAAAAAGTAATTGACACATCTTGGTACTCTGACAGCTCCTGTTCCAAGTCCCAGTGACTATAGGTCCCTTTTATACCAGGTCCATATGGCATTTTGCATTTATATTTGGCTTAAAGTAACTCCAAGGATCTTTCTTCTTCTGAAGCTGAATAGCTGTATAGGATTCAGCCAGAAAACAGAAGAATCCACTCTATCTGTGTGCACTTGGAAATCCTTGTGCTTGGAGCTTGGAAGAGATGGGACAGAGGGAATTCCTCTTATTACTTATGTCTAAGGAAATGAACCAAACTCTGAAAATAAACTAAGCCCCAGTAGAAATAAAAGTGTTGCCCATATAAACTTTGAGGATCCTCATTCTCAACTCCCTATTCATGGATGATTTGGGTTGTCAATTCTAGTCTTTCAGATTTTCCTCCTTTTCAGAGTTCTAGGAATATTCCCAGAAGATCAGGGGTAAATCTCTATTGTCATTGACTCTAGACTCCACAAGGTGAACTTCCTCCAAAGATTGTCAATTGAGGACCATTTTAGTCAGTAAGTCTTAAGTGACTTTTTGAAATGGGTAAAATAATAATTTTTACAAAATGATAAAATGACTTTCTAAATGTCTGTGACATATTCTCCCAAAAGTCTGCCCAGAATCTATGGGGAAATGGGTTCAAGCTTAAAGAAAACTTGTTGTGAATGGGTACCACACCATTGAAACATATTTCCCTTCCTATTTAAGGGATGCTTAAGAAGTTCTCTAAAAGTATTGGGAATATACATAAGTCTTGGTTCTTAGCTTCCAATGGAGAAACTGCCACCAGTG
Organism: Gracilinanus agilis; assembly: GCF_016433145.1. NCBI lineage: Eukaryota > Metazoa > Chordata > Mammalia > Didelphimorphia > Didelphidae > Gracilinanus > Gracilinanus agilis. Next base: position 397,122,425 of record NC_058131.1, on the reverse strand, counting down.
GATTTGGAGTTACCATTTAAGACAATGATTAGAAGTTGAGATGTATAAAATTCTTTAGAATTTTTGAAGCTGGATGGCCCTTTTCCATCTTTCTCACCCTAAACCCAGACAGTTCCATTGAACATACTATAAATCTACAAGGTCTGATTTTGTGGAATCTAATCCTTCTAAACTCAGACTGATATTCTCTAGACTTAATAAAGTTTCCTCAGTCCATTAGAAGATATTTCCTGTATAGTGTCAATTTATTTCATGTGATGGATTTCAAAGAACTTGCATTTAGTCTAAGATCTTTAATTGAATGGTTAAGATATGTTCTCACCTAGTTGAGATATTAGAACTAAAACAGGAAGGAATAGGTTAAACCTTAATTCCTCATCATCATAACTAGGAATGATGGTACTCACTCTGGCTAGGTATAGATCAATTGATTTGCAAGAGAGGTCATAGCTATTACATACCCTAAGAGTTGTATCTTTTTCCAGGATGAAATGAAGGAAGCTATCTTTCTATTAAAACTACATAGCAGCGAGGCAGGTAAGTGACTTACTGGATTGAGAAGCAGGACTAGAGACAGGAGGTCCTGTTTTCAAATCTGGCCTCAGAAAAAATGACCCTCAGCAAGTCATTTAACCACCATTGCCTAATCTTTACCACTCTTCTGGCTTGAAACCAATACTCAGTATTGATTCTAAGATGGAAAGTAGAGGATTTTAAAATACTTAGGTGGCAGATTTTGTTGTTGTTGTTGCTACAACTGGAATGTTAATCTTTTGGACAGAGAAGATTGTTAATTACCTAATTTGATTATGAACTCTTCTACACAGAAGTATCCTGAGACATCAACAAGGATAATGCTGAACATCCTGAATACCTGAAAAAGTATCCAAGTTTGGGGATTAGGAACTTTACTAAACATTCTCCAAATGATTTGCTTTAGAACAACACATTTTAAAAATGAGGGGTTGGGTCTATAAAAAGGAAAGCTGAGGGTCTATTAGTTTATGAAATTATGTAGAATGAAATGAACAAAACCAAAAGAACATTAATGTAGCAATAAAAATATTGTTTCAAGAATGACTTACGTGTGTCCATCTCCAGAGAAAGAATTGATAAATAAAAATAAGCGAAACATAGTTTTATATTGTGAAGATGGGCTTAACTTTACCCTGCCCATTTTTAGATTTAATCACCTGAAACATAAACACTCCACTTACACTTGTGCAGGGGAGGTCTGTAACCCACGTGTGCGAAAGTGGGTGACGAATCAGAATGAACTGACTGCCCCCTGGGTAGTCCTAAGCAAAGGTTTAGCTGCAATTGGTACACATAAAATGGGAGGAAGGCACAGGAAGTGATGAAAGGAATGGTCTTTATAAATTGCAAGAATTTCCTGGGACACTCACTCTTTCGCCTTGAACTGGACCCTGGAGGACCTCTGGCTGAGGACCTTGGACTGCTTTCTTTTTGAACTACCATGTGGGTGAGTGAAAGACTGACTCCTTCCTGGATTTTCTGAAGGGACTATCCTCAGGATAGGCCTCCCTTCTTGGGAGAGGCTTCGTGGCTGAAGCCCTTTCTTTATTCATCACTTGGTCCTTGTCTCAAGGCTGAGGCCCCTCTGGCTGAGGACTAATTGGCCCTGCCTGGATTGAGCCAGGGGCCAGAGCAAAATACTTAGTGTGTTGGGTTAGATATTTTGCCTTATCCTCTCTCTGATTTTCTTACATTTACTCTCTCTTCCTATTTGTAAATAAACTACCATAAAAATCTGACTTGAGTATTTCATTTGGAATTAAGTACCTAATTCCTGGTGACTCTACTCTCTGATAAATTTAGTCCAGTCTTTTATTTTTACCTCTTACACATTTCTGTCCCCTTAGAATATATACATATATTCTTTGTCAACTGATTCCTTACCTAAGGGGAAAGAGGAGGTAGGTAGGAAGTTAGATAAGTATTTTGATGAACAGAGAAACAAGTACATTAATTTTTTTTTGAAGTAACTGCTTTTGTTAGGTAAGGACATACCTTGACTGAATCAATCAAAACTAAGTGTGAACAGAATCTATAGAACTCTTTGTATTATATCAAACTTATTGTGTGAGAGATTTTGCATGTCCTAAAGGATTTATATTTTAAAAGAATGATTCTATTTCAGAACCAGAGGGAAAGATTATGTATATCTATTTGAGTGGTTGGAGAAAGCAAATAATTTTAGTACACCTGTGATGAGTAAAAGTATAATGAACTTTGGCAGAGAAGGTTGGTATTGAGGAGGATTATTGGCTCTACATAAGTCTTAAAGAAGAAGACTTAATTCTGAGGAAATTCCTGAGAAAAGTTTAATATTTTTTTCAGTTTCTTTTCCTGGTGGCTTTCTATTCACAAACAAGATTATATAATTTGGTACTACACTTCCTAAATGTATTCAATAATCCTAATTTTGCCTCAACCACAAAGGAGCCAGTGATTAACTAGATATAAATATGAAATAAAATTAGTCAGAAAGCTTATTTCAGCATAAATGTTAGACTTTTTAATATGTACTAGATCTCAGAGTCATTTCAATAGCACTTAAAATTTTCAATACAAGATAAACTCCCTAAAAATGAAGAAGAAGGAATCACTTAGACCTTAAGAGCCTTTTTCATACACTATTCTTTAAAATGAGGTAATTCTTGTAATGGTTACACAAAAAATATATACGCTTTAACTTCTAACAGTGAGGGCAAAGCAGAGATCCTAAAAATGCTCCAGTAAAATCTGATAAATCATTTCAGCTGCATTACTAAGAAAGATTTTCTGAAGAAAGTACCACTTTGGAGCATAGAGGAAGAGATGGTTTTAACCAATCAAGTTGGAGAAAAAGCATTTTCTGGGAATGGAGAATAATTCAAAGTATGGATTTTGGAGATGAGACTGAAGGACAGATAGTAGTCCACTTTGACTGGAATATCGAATATAGGAAATGAAGTGGTATGAAATAGGATTGTAAAGATATACTAGAGTCTAATTAAAATGATTTTAAAAAGACCAAATAGTCTGTTAACTAATGAAAAGGCAAAAAGGAAGAGTGACATGGTCAGATTTGTAAAGTAGGAAGATTATGTTATTTGTTCAAGAGATGGATCATAGAGACACTAAAAACTGAGATACAAAAACTATTATAATAGTAAAGTTTGAGGTAAATATGGACCTGAACTAGGACAATGAGTATTGGGAGTGGAAATGGGAATAGAAATAGGACAATGACAATGGGAGTGGAAAAATGAAGACATATTTGAAAGATAACAAGGTAGAGACAAAATAAGGAAATTTTAGTGTTGTAAAAATCAAGGGAGACAGATGACATTTCCAAAAACTAGGCATAGCATGTGGAATCCTATGCATCAGCATGGATGATGTGACCCTGTATAGAAATAAAAGAATGTCCTAATCAGGAGGTATATAACTTGTTTTGATTATTATCTAGTCAAAAGGTCACTTAGTTGGACACCTGGTAGTAAGGATTAAGCTTGTGATGATTGTAAGCTATCTCAGAAGATCAGATCATTAGTTATTAAGTGACAGCCACACAAGCAGAGAGAAATAATTATTTCATTTTTACCATCTGGGAAGTACTGGCACCTCTATGATTATTCAATGTGTCATCATCAATCTTCTTCCAATAAACTCCAAAACAAGGATACAGCACATGAATATAGTCAAACCACAAGAAAGAGCAGGAAATACAAATGAATGACAGTTTGTTCCTGAAAAGCAAATGAAGGATTTTTTAAAAATCAGGCATAAATCCAACTGATTCTAACAGGTAAGTCCATCCCCAGACCTAGCTGAAATTAAAACAAAACAAAACAAAACAAAAAACAAACATCCTTAAAAGGCATTTCAATTAATGCATTGCTGGTGGAGTTGTGAACTGATCCAGCCATTCTGGCTGGCAATTTGGAATCATGCTCAAGGGGCTATAAAAGACTGCCTGCCCTTTGATCCAGCCATACCATTGCTGGGTTTGTACCCCAAAGAGATCATAGATAAACA
>NC_058131.1:397106211-397118020 GCF_016433145.1 Gracilinanus agilis | reverse complement strand
AAACTGGAGAAGTTCCAGGCGAACTGGAGAGACCTCCAGGAACTGATGCAGAGCGAAAGGAGCAGAGCCAGAAGAACATTGTACACAGAGACTGATATACTGTGGTAAAATCGAATGTAATGAACTTCTGTACTAGCAGCAATGCAATGACCCAGGACAGCTCTGAGGGATTTATGGTAAAGAACGCTACCCACATTCAGAGGAAGAACTGCGGGAGAGGAAACATAGAAGAAAAACAACTGCTTGAACGCATGGGTCGGGGTGGACATGATTAAGGATGTGGACTCGAAACTACCACACCAATGCAAGTAACAACAATTTGGAAATAGGTCTTGATCGAGGACACATGACAAAACCAGTGGAAATGTGCATTGGCCATGGGTGGGGGTAGTGCGGGGGGTGGAGGGGAAAGTAGGAGCATGAATCATGTAACCATGTTAAAAATGAATATTAATAAATGTTTAAATTAAAAAAAAAGGCATTTCACTTCCATCTCTTTGCTCACCTTCACTCAAACTCCTAGAGAGAATCATCTATACCTGCTATATACATTTGTGCCTACTTCCTCCACAACCTCTTAAAAAGAGTAGAAACTACTCTTATCGAAGGTCAGTAATTCCCTTCTTTAAAACTCCAAATAACTTGTTTTTCTCTTCTTGTTCCTCTCTGATGCCCAGGCTTCCATTACAGCATTTTTCATTTTTCTTCTATTTCTTTTTTTCTGTCTCCTTTTATGTATAATCACCTCACTCTTTCCCCTAAAATGTGGATGCTCCCCAAATTTTTGTGTAGATAACTTTCAAATCTATATCTAACTATATTCCTAAGCAGCAGTGACTCTGCTATTTAATAGCAATATTACCAGCAAACCCCATCTTTTATTTGGGCCTCAGTTTTTTCACCTATAAAATAGGGAATTTGGAATAAAATAATCTCTACACTGGAGAGATAACTCAAATGCCTAGAGTTCATGAGATCACCAAGAGAGATTATAGAAAGAAAATAAAGATATCTAGGACAGAAATTTGGAAAGCACCCACATCTGCCTCAATGTGGTCCCTCACTTCAGTGACCTTTGTCTTGCTATCTGCCTCCTAATGTGTCCCTCACTTCATTTATACATTACTATGGTATTTTGTTTTCTAAGCTTTGGGATGTTAGTGTTTGTACTTGTGTGTATGTGTGTGTGTGTGTGTGTGTGTGTGTGTGTGTGTGTGTGTGTGTGTTTGTGTGTGTATCCTCACAAGGTTTTCTGAGATAGGTATGCTAGGTATGCCTATTTTACAGATGAGAAAATGAATGCTCCAAGAAGTTTAGTATATTGTCTAGGACAGGGTTGGTGAATCTTTTAGAACCTTTAGACACCACATGCTGTGCTCCACCACCTCAGACTGGGTGTGATGACCCACCCACCCCAGAGACCAAGGGCCCCTGCCACCACCATGTTACCCAGACAGGGGTGGGAGAAATGGAAGGAATGGACCAGGCTCTCTGCTTTGGCTAGGTAATAAGTGCTTCCATAGAACTGCTGGACAGAAGGGTGAGGAGGTTTGGTGGAGAGAGGGGGAAGGGAGCAGCTCTGCCTGAGTCCCTCTGCCTTTCTAGTAACTAACTCTGGTGGGTAATGGTGTACATGCCCATTGAGAAGTTTCTGTGTGCCATCCTTGGCACATGTGTCATAGGTTTGCCATCACAGGTTTAGAATAACACAATTCACAAGTGTTGTAACCCAAATTTGAACCCGAGAATTCTCATTCCCAAATCAGTCTCCTTGTGATGAATCATTCCACTCTCTACCTTTTAAATCTATTTTCCTGACTCTTTTTTTGTTGCTTTAGGTTGCAACCAATGTTTTGTTTCTTTTGGCTAAGCTATGACTCTTCATGGCTTTCCACTGAGAATATCAACCATTGTTTACTGCATGGACTGGAGGATGTGGCTAAGCTTATTTCCAAGTTACATTTGTTAAAAAATTTTCAGAACATTTGTAATATATGTCATTATCTCATAAATTTGCTGTATATTTAATTTAATTCAACACATATTACTCCATTTCCTTAATTCTATAACCAAAATGAACTCATACAACTATCCCAATGAATATAATCCAAGTTATCCTACTTCCCTGTCTTTAGTGACTATTTTACATGCTCTCTCTTCACCCATTGAATTGTTTCTCATGTTTTAAAGTTCAATTCGAAAGCCATTTTGGCAAGGAGTCCTTCGTGATGTTCCTGCTGGAAACCAATACTACTCCCAGACTTCAGATAGCACCAAGTATGTGTTTGATTCATCTGTTATTCAATACTACATATCAAATACATTGGTGCTAATACCTTATTATTCTCTCCTAAGATCAGCCTTATGCTTTTTCATTCTAGCCCTGTTTAAATGTTTAATTTCTAGTTATTAAATTTTGTTAAGGGCAGTTAACGCATCCCCATAGGCTAGATTTTTGAGCTTGGCAAAATAAATTAATTATTATGTTCTTTCTTTTTTTTTTTTTACTATCACGTGTTTTTGCAATTATATGTAAAAACAATTTTAAACATTCATTTTTTTAAAAAAATGTTGTTTTTTCCATCTTTTTCCCCTCCCTGGTAGTAAGTTATCTAACATAGATTTTCCATGTGCAAGTTCATGTAAAACATTTTTTCCATATTAATAATTTCATTTTAGAGGTCTCAAGGGAAAAAAGAGAGAAACAATTTAAATACCATGGAATTACAGTCATGATCATACAAGAGTTCCATATTAGAGGAGAGAAGGACTTGGAATATGATATTCCAGAAGATGAAGGAACTAGGATTATAATCAATAACAACTACCTAGCAAAATTGAGTATAATCCTTCAGAGGAATAAGTGGATATTTAATGAAATAGAGGACTTTTAAGCATTCCTGATGAACAAGAGCTGATTATAAAATTTAACATCAAAACACAAGACTTGAGAGTAGCATAAAAAGGCACCACCCAGGTATACTTGATAACCTTGGTGCTACACTTGGTGTTTGAAGAGTTCTCCCTTATTATTTGTGTTGTGTAAAAAGGACTATGGAGGGACTCAGCTGAAGAAGATTATAGAGGAACTATTCCTGGCTGTTGCATGCTTTCCCTATTGCTACAGATGCAGTGTTATACATGGCAAAGTGCTCAGAATATTTTTCAAGAACTTCTCATGGAAATTTCATATTATCTATATCAGGCCAAAAGAGAAAAGAAGTGATGAACTAAAAATCCTAGACAATTATGGAAAGAATGGCAGAGATGTTGATTCATAGGGAGAAGAGCCAAGATAAGCTGTGGCAGTAGACATTAAAACACTGTCTGAATTAGGTGAGCTTCAAAACGAGAGAGGAAGTTCATTTAGGAAGAGAATGTCTATGAATAGGCTAGTGATCCAAAAGTTCATACCCTAGGGGAGTCAAATTCAGGAAGTATTCTGCATCTGTTGCTTTGCATATGTTTGCAAGTTCCAATGAAGTCACAGTGCATTTACCAGAAAAAAACAATATGTCCTGGCTGAAAATACTGGATCAATCCCCAGAGGTAGGAGTGTGGCAAAAGGTGTGGGGTGGGAGACAGAGTAGTCCTGTTTGTGAATTGAATTGGTAGAATGAACCAGAATAGCAAAAAAGCACAAGCAACTTGTAAAAAGTTTTCCAGCAGGAAGAAAAATAAACCAAAGTCTCAGTCTTTGACTATTTGTACAAGTAGAGAGAGAAGAAAGGCTACCATTTTCTCTGTTTTATGTCACTTTACTTACTCCTGAAAGTTATAGTGAAGGAGAGCGGGGACAAAGAAGAGTAGATTAACACATTTTATCCAGGAACTATGGAGGAATTTATTTAGTTGTATTTCCAAACCTGAGAGATGGAGGTGGAAATATGTACATATTTACATTTGTGAGAAGGCAAGAAAGGAAGATATAGCAGGAAAGTAGGGAGGGAACCATGATGACTGGGAAGTTACTGAAAAGGAAAATGAGATCTCCGGAATGGCAGTTTCTCTAGATTGGAAGATGATTGTTGGGAAACAAATGACTAGAGAATTAAACCTCTATTTCCTGATCTTAAAAATTAGTTAAACCAAATGAACTTTGAATTCCCTTTTATCTACATATCTATGACACAATAGTTTTTTATGAACTACCATTTTTTTTTTAATTTTAAAACTCTTACCTTCCATCTTAGCGTCAATACTGTGTATTGGCTCCAAGGCAGAAGAGTGGTAAGGACTAGGCAATGTACTATCATTTTTAGAATAAGTGTATGAACTAAGTTATTAATATGGAAACTGACATATCTCTCAGATTCCTGGTCCATTACTCTAGCAGAAAGAAGTTTTTGGAGACTCAGTAGAATCTTTACTGTTTTCATAGTTATTGCAATAAAAGTATGCAAAGCTATGATATGGTTCTATTCCCTTGCTGGTCATGTAAATGAGAAAGGAGATAAGGCTAACCAGAAATATGATCTCCATATATATCTAAGATATATGTGGAGATTTTCCTGAAATAAGTTATCAGGTTGTGACAAAACAAGCTTAAGTCATGGAGCATATTGTATATGAATAATTCTTTTATATTTTTAAAACTCAAGAGGAACATAGGCCAAAGTAAGAGGGGGAGTGTTTGCTGCAGTTACAATAGCTTCCTAACTCTTCTAACTCATCTTAACAGATGGTAACAAATGGGCTATTTTACAGATTAGGTTCAAGAACTCTCATCTCATGGAGGTGTCTTTTCCTCATTATTTCACTTTAATAAAAGAATATTGCATGATCTTAAAATGTATGTGGGAGATGCCCACTGTAGTTAAAAGAGGGCCCATTTTGTTTTATGAATTAGATTTTTAAAAAAATATAATTGAGTTGCGTTCTCTGCACCTCTTTTTCAACAAAAATGTGACTTTAAAAGTGTGATTTCTTATCAAACTAGAGTGATTTAGTGCACTCCCAAATGTAGAGCAATCATCATCATATCATATCATATCATATCATATCATATCATATCATTTCTCTCTCTCTCTCTCTCTCTCTCTCTCTCTCTCTCTCTCTCTCTCATTGCCCAGAGCACTTAGAGATTAAATGAGTCTAAATAAAGCCAGTTCCCTAGCCATTATAGTCATGGAATCTCTCCCTTATAATATATATTATATGTAGATTGGAAATCCTTTTTTTTATATTTTCATCAAGATATTTGATGAATTTGACTTATATAGAAATTTTTCTTATGAATAGGAACAAATCAACAGCTATTAATTATTTCCTAGTCACTTTTTTATTACAATAATATTGCTAGTTATTTTAGCTAACTTCCTCATGTCTACAAAAATATGTCAAAACGCTTCTTGTTCCTTAAAGTCTTCCATAATCTACCTACCTCCTATGTAACCAATGTTTTGCCCTTCTGTGACCAAATTTTTCCCTTGGCCCTCTCCAGGCTTATCTCCTCCTGGTTCTCCACCCAGAATGGTAATTCATATTCTATAATATTTTGTTATTTATAAAACATTTTTCTCATAGCCCCTTCATGAAAATAACAGTATATGCATCCTACAATGGGGAAATAGGATTTGAAAGGTAAGTATAGAGTTAAAAGTATGCTTTATTTAGTGTTAAATCTGGGTAGCATTCTCAGGTCCTATTCTTAGTTCTCATTATTCTACTTTTAACATTGGTGCACACTTCTCAATATTTTAGAAATAAAATCCCAACCTGAGTATCTGCATATCTAAGAGATTCTCTATTCCTATTTATAGGAACTCATTTTCAGCTATAAAATTTAAAAAAAGGGGGGGGGCAGCTGGGTAGCTCAGTGGAGTGAGAGTCAGGCCTAGAGACAGGAGGTCCTAGGTTCAAACCCGGCCTCAGCCACTTCCCAGCTGTGTGACCCTGGGCAAGTCACTTGACCCCCATTGCCCACCCTTACCACTCTTCCACCTATGAGACAATACACCGAAGTACAAGGGTTAAAAAAAAAATTTAAAAAAAGATTGAGAATTGTATTTTATTGTTCACTAAGTTGTGTACTAGAGCATTGTGACTAAAATAGTACTTTCTTCATTTATTTATTTGTTTGTTTATTTTTATAGGTTTATATATATGTATATATGTATATACATATATAAAATCATTTATTTATTTATTTATTACGGTGAATTATCACCTTAGTATTCCCCTCCTCAGTCAAATCAATGTAATGTCTTTCTACCAGTAACTTACAAACTCCAGTATAGGCAGAGTAAGTTCAGAGTTAGAGAGCATCTGTAGAAAAGTGGTAATTCACAAATCATGGTTGCTATAAATTCTTTCTTTTCCTTAGGTACAGTATAGATTTTCTTCTGGGCTTATTGTAAAACTTTGGATTTGTATCCAATCTGTCCTTGACTCCAAATACTGGAATTATAGATAAAATTCCAGATTTTTATGGGAAAATGAGAAGACTTAGGAAGTTCTAAAGTTCATAAGATCCTCAATTATATAGAACTTAGAAGAGGAGAATGAGACAAGATAAGATGTAGGACTCCACTATGTCCTTCTCTCAATAGATTTCTTCTTAGAGAGAGTTGAAAATTCTCTCCTTTTCACTTTCTTAAGTTTTCTTGGTTCTAAACTACATCATCAGTTTTATGCTGACTTCATAGAAAATTAAGTTCCTTAACTAAATCAAGCACACTTGATTATTTAAAAACAAAAACAAAACCATTTACCTTCTGTTTTTAAATCAATACAAGTAGCAGTTCCAAAGCAGGAGAGTGGCAAGGGCTAAGCAGGTGGGGATAAGTGACTTGCTAGGGTCACACAGCTAATAATATACTTCCTTCTTAATATAATATTGTTTAGTCAATGTCTTTCAAGGACTTTCAACAATCTATCAGGGCTAAACAGAGATGATTTCGATATCACCTTTCTATAAGTTTACATTTGGTATGGCCTAATGGAGAGACAGTAGACCTCAGAATCAAGAAGATGTAAGTTTAAGTTCCACTTCTGCCCCATATAAGTTGGGCAAATCACATCTCTCAGGGATCCAAGAAACCTCTAAGATTCTGTGTAAGTAGCATAATAATTGTTGGTTTGAGTCCTCAAAGGAATTTCTAAATTGTGAGTTCCATGCCAATTAAATCATAAGCTTAGTTAAAAATTATATTTTGAAAGTAATTTTTAAGTATTAAAAGAAACCTTACATATAATTCAACTAAAACTTCTCATTAAGGGATAAGTAAATGTAGGTTCTGAGTAAATAAATGATTTTCTACCAGTCATATACCAAGTTATTTGTTTGGCACTCATACTCTCCATGCATATTCTCTTAAACTAAGCCATTATCTCAGAGAAATATAGTGTATCAGAATCTCCTTGGCTATATTTTCTCCCACTCTATCTTTTTAAAAGAAACATAGTGATAACAATAGACAAAGTTACATGTTGATTTTATGATGCCACACAGCATTACTTGATATATATTAAGCCAAAGGATACTAAAAAGCAGCAGGGCATAGCCAGAAAGATACTAGACGTGGAGTCACATAATCTGAAATCAGCTGGTTTCCATCCTTATTAATGCTAATAGGAAGATGGGAAGTCTCCAAAATTCACAAAGACCTCCATTCATTTTTTAAAAATTTTTAAAAAACCCTTACCTTCCATCTTGGAGTCAATACTATGTATTGGCTCCAAGGCAGAAGAGTGGTAAGAGTAGGCAATGGGGGTCAAGTGACTTGCCCAGGGTCACACAGCTGGGAAGAGTCTGAGGCCAGATTTGAACCTAGAACCTCCTGTCTCTAGGCCTGGCTCTCAATCCATTGAGCTACCCAGCTGCCCACCAAAGTCCTCCATTTAGAAGAAATTGAGAAGAAAATGAGTCCAAGACCAAAGTCTGGGACTCTTCTTCTTCTCTACACGAATTGCTTCCTTAGACAACTACCAGGGAGAAAATACTTATCTCAGGAGGCAGCAAGGTGCCATATAAAGTTTATCAAAGGAAAAAGAAAGAAGGAATAGGTAAATCAATGTAATTTCATTATCCTTTATTATTTTCTTTATTATATTCTTAATGTCCTATTACAGATACAGCTAAAGACATAAGCCTTCTAATTATCAATAAAAGCATTAATTTAGCTAACATTTTTCTGAGAAAAAAAGAAGCCTAAATAAATTATATCTTAATAAAAAAATCCCAAACAGAGAAGAAACATGAAAATCAAAGATTTCAGATAGGGTAGATGATACCACTACGTATTAATCTTTTTGCTTAAAGCTCATGGAGGAGCTCCGAGAAAGGGCAATCAAGGGTGTGCCTGATTGGATCAAATACACAACCTATGACCTGATCAAGATCAGATTGAGATCAAAAGTTTACACCTAAGCCTGAGGCAAGTCTTTAAGCTATCAGCATCTTAATGGTCAATTGAATTAGCAGGGGGAAGGGGTTCTTAGAGCTCTCAGCCCTCAGCCCATCACATCATCTCCCCAAGCCTATTTATAATTAGATAGGAAAAATGAACAAACAACAAAAAAACACCTAACTCTAAAGTTTTTTTGTTGCTTTTTTTTTTAATGTAGACAAAGAGGAAGGCACAGACACAGAAGGGGGCGGTGAAAGCAAAGGAAACACACCCAAAGTCCAAAAGAAAAATAGATTTGGACACAGGTTCTGGAAGAACTAAAAAAAAAACAATTAAAAGAGGCAGAGGAAAAGTGGGAAAGAGAAATGAAAGTGATGCAAGAAGAAATGGACTAATTGAAAAAGGAGAACCAAAAACTGACAGAGGAAACTATGGTCTTAAAAATCAGAATTGACCATCTAGAAACTAATGATCTCATGAGAAATCAAGAAAAATAAAGAATAATCAAAGGAATGAAAAAACAGAGGAAAACCTGATATATCTTATTGAAAAAACAACAGACCTAGGAAATAGACCTGGGAGAGACAATATGAGAATTATTGGACTGACTGAAATCCATGATCAAGAAAAAAACCTTGGACATAACATTACAAGAAATTGTCAAAGCTAACTGTCCAGAGATCCTCAACAAGAAAATAAAATTGAAATTAAAGAATTCACAGATCACCTCCAAAAAGAAATCCTCAAATGACAACTTCCAGGAACATAATAGCTAAATTCAAGAGCCACCAAGCCTAGGAAAAAATACTTCAAACAGCCAGAAAGAAACAATTCAAATACCATAGAGCTATAATCAGTATCACATAGGACCTACTGGCTTCCACATTAAAGGATTGAAAGGTATGGGATATGATATTCAGGAAACAAAAGATTTGGGTTTACAACCCAGAGTCACCTATCCAGCAAAACTGAGTAAATACTTTCGGGGGGGGAAATGGACATTGAATAAGATAGAAGATTTTCCAAGCATTCATGAGGAATAAGCCAGACTTAAACAAAAAATGTGAAGGCCAAACATGAGACACAAGAAAAGCCCAAAAAGGTAAATGAGAAAGAGAAAATTTAAGGGACTCATTAAAGTAAAAATGTTTATATGTCTACATGGAAGGAGGATTTCTATAATTCTCAAAAATTACTCTTAGTAGTAGATAAGATAGAAGGAATTTCCTCAGAAAAAGGGTGGAGAAGTAAGCTGATTATGATGATATGATATACATGATCATATAGCATGATATGATGTATACATAAATGTGATGATATGGAATTATATGTATATATGATATGATATGTATGCATATGAATGACATGTAAAAATAATCAATCAAGGACTGAAAGAGAGGGTTGCACTGAGAGAAAAGGGAAGGCAGAGATAAAATGGGGTAAAAAATAACATAAAGGTATGAAAAATCATTACAGAGAGGGGAGGTTAAGGGTGGTGATGGGGAATGCTTAAACTTTACTTCCATCTTAACTAGTTCAGAGATGGTAAAATAAGTATATTCAGTGGGATATAGAATTCTATCTTACTCTAATCAGTGGGGTATAGAATTCTATCTTATCCCATAGAGAAGTAGAAAGGGAATAAGACAAGGGAAGAAGGAAGCAATTGGAGGGAGGGGAAAGTGTGTATGGGGGTGTGTGAAGAAAAGCAAAATACTGGTGAGGAGGAACAGAGAGAAGGGGAATAGAGCATGATTTAAAATGGATAATATGATGGATAGCAATACACAATTAGTAATCATAATTCTTAATGTGAATGGAATGAACTCACCCATAAAATGAAAGTAGAGAGCAGAGTGGATTAAAACCAGAATACTACTATATGTTGTTTACAAGAAAATCATTTGAGTCTGTAAGAGGGAGAATATAAGTAATATATAGATATATATTTAAGGTGTGGCCACCAGGAATCAATAATTCAAATTGATTCCATAATTAAAATAGACCCAAGTCAGGATCAGGTTGAAGGTAGTTTATTTATAATTAAGAAGGTAAAAGGTAGGGAAATAAAGAGAGGGAGAGGCTAGTCCAGGCCTGCAGGCACCTGGATGGAGAGAGAGGGTTGAAAGGCTGATTAAACTAAATTACATGCCACTAGGTCTCAGCAATCAGAGAGACAAGAGCCTACTTAAGGTAGAGTCTGGAAAACACCAAAGGTGTTTCTCTTTCTACCTCTTGCTGCTCTAATGTGTTGGAAATGTATAGAAATGCTGATGATTTATGTGCATTTATTTTGTATCCTGCAACTTTGCTAAAGTTGTTGATTATTTCCACAAGCTTCTTAGTTGATTCTCTAGCATTTTTTAAGTAGACCATCATATCATCTGCAAAGAGTGATAGCTTAGTCTCCTCCTTGCCTATTTTGATACCTTCAATTTCTTTTTCTTCTCTAATTGCTACTGCTAGTGTTTCTAGTACTATGCTGAATAATAGAGGTGATAATGGGCATCCTTATTTTACTCCTGATCTTATTGGGAAGGTTTCTAATTTATCCCCATTGCATATGATGTTTGTTGATGGTTTTAGGTATATACTGTTTATTATTTTTAGGAAAGGTCCTTCTATTTCTATACTTTTCAGTGTTTTCAATAGGAATGGATGCTGTATTTTGTCAAAGGCTTTTCCAGCATCTATTGAGATAATCATGTGGTTTTCCTTTGTTAGACTGTTGATATGGTCAATTATGTGGATGGTTTTCCTAATGTTGAACCAACCTTGCATTCCTGGTATAAATCCCACCTGATCATGGTGGATGATATTCTTAATTACTTGCTGGAGTCTCTTTGCTAGTATTCTATTTAAGATTTTTGCATCTATGTTCATTAGGGAGATTGGTCTGTAGTTTTCTTTCTCTGTTTTTGATCTCCCTGGCTCTGGAATCAGTACCATATTTGTGTCATGAAAGGAATTTGGTAGGACTCCTTCTTTGCTTATCATATCAAATAATTTGTATAGTATTGGGATTAGTTGCTCTTTGAATGTCTGATAGAATTCACTTGTGAATCCATCAGGCCCTGGCGATTTTTTCTTAGGGAGTTCTTTGATGGCTTGTTCAATTTCTTTTTCTGATATGGGATTATTTAGGTATTCTATTTCTTCTGCTGTTAATCTAGGAAATTTATATTTTTGTAAATATCCATCCATATCTCCTAAATTGTTATATTTATTGTCATATAGTTGGGCAAAATAGTTTTTAATGATTGCCTTAATTTCCCCTTCATTAGAGGTGAGGTCTCCCTTTTCATCTTTGATAATGTCAATTTGGTTTTCTTCTTTCCTTTTTTATTAGATTGACCAGTACCTTGACTATTTTATCTGTTTTTTCAAAATACCAGCTTCTAGTCTTATTTATTAATTCAATAGTTCTTTTACTTTCGATTTTATTAATTTCTCCCTTG